>NC_053411.1:11962500-12090000 GCF_016859285.1 Xiphias gladius
TCCTCTCGTCTTTTCTCCCCTCTCCATTTCTCTCTCCATCCTCACCTCTCTTATCTCCCCTCTCTCCTCTCTTGACTACGGTAGCACAGTGACCTGGCCTGTCAGCGGTGTCAGCTGTAACTCTCAAAATCTAAAAGCGCTCGTCTAGTTGCGCACAGTGACAGGATGATTACCCTTTTCATCATAACTGTGAGGTCTTAACATGAGCTGATTCCCCTCCCTTGAAAGAACTGCATGGAGCCAGTGAAAGTGAGAGACGGGGAGAGAGCAAGAAAGACAGAAAGAGAGAGAAGCAATCTGAAAAAAAGGATGCTAATGCCAGTATGCAGAAAGACACAGCTGTATGCATAAATAATAAGATTATTGTTTCTTCTGTTTATTTGATGTGCTTTTAATGTGTCTCATGTTCTGTGCTGTATTACAAATTGCCCCTCGGAGCTTGGACGTTTTCTAAGTCTAGGAGGAGAACGATGCAAGATGGAATTTTACTGGTATCTGAATACCCTGAATTATACACATCTCCACTAAGAGAAAATAAACATATCAATAAACAAGACTAAGGGTCCACAGCCATGCTTGAGGCTCGGCTAAGGCACAGTGGTGCTTTGACCTAAATTGTCACATCGACATGCCAACATGCTCACACTGATGTTTAGCAGGTATAATATTTACCACGTGTGCCATCTTATTATAAAGTGTTAGCATGCTAACATTTAATTAGCATCTAATTAGCACTAAAATGCAAAGTACAGCTGCAGCTGATGGGAATAGCATTACTTGTGCAAGTATATAGTCATAAACCAAAGAATTTGACAAATTAAAATTTTGACCTGATGTTGGCACTGGATGAAAGGCCAGGGAATCAAAGTGAAAACAGTTCATCCTCTAGTGACAATGGATGTACCACTCACTTACTTTATACCAATTTTCATGGTGATCCATCCAATAGTGGTGATTTTTCAGTGAAAACCAAAAATGTCATCTGCTGGAGATGGTGGAAGAATCATCAATGTCGTTAGAATGTATCCACTAGGGAGCCAGAATATCTGTGGCAAATTTCATGGCAGTTTATCCAGTAGCTGTTAAGATATCTGTCACGCTGAACCACAAATGTCAACCTCACGGTGGCGCTGGAGGAAAAGTCAGGGTAATCAGCGAAATAATACTTATCTTTGCAGCCATACTGTAAATGCATAGGCGTTTAGATTACTCGGGGTCTGTCAGATGTCCCTCATCGTGTTGGTGGAGTCACCGCACTTTTGAGCCAATCCAGTGGTTTGTCCTAACCAATCATCTCTCTCTTGAGACTCTAGCCGGGGTTATCGAACCTTCCTGTATTTTGCCACATTTCCTAAAGTCAGGCGCCCCAGGAGGTCAGAAAACGTGTGAAGAGCCAGTGCACACACCAACACTAACAAAATGGAAGTAAAGATTTTTTATGTTGACACTTCCTCTTAGGGACAGAGCGTACAGTCTCCCATCCTCTTCTCTGTTTGTCTTGCTTTGTGGATTGGGAGAATCATTAGCCGAGATTCCATCAGTGTCACTAGATTTTGTTGGCTGCCATCTGCTTCACTCAGTTACAGTAGGGATTAATGGTCAGGGGTGAGACACAACCAAATCCCTCCCTTGCTACCCATCACTGCTAATCTACAGCCTCTTCCTAATCCTTACCCACCACATCGCATCCCCTCAATCTGATAAGTGTGTATTTATGTATTTGTCTGCCCTTGTATGTGTTTTTCCAAAATCACAGTTTAAGAAGATGTAAAGTTGATAGCAGCCAATTTACTGTGTTAGCTCTTCCAGATTTAGAGTGTACAACTCTAGAGTGTACACTTTTAAGGAAAACACAATTTCAGGGCTCACTTAAGTTACCTGTTACAATCTATGTTCTGGATATAGCCAGACAGTTATAAGTCATATAAAAACCTTTCAGGCTCAGTATAGGAAGGCATTAGATTTTGCCTCTTGGTGTAACATTACGTGGACAAACATTCAAAAACGGGAAAGAAGAGCTTAAATTATTCTCAAATCCTTTCCCATTTTATCGACTAAACATTGCAGGAATAACCACAGATTTCTCTGGACACCTCTAATAATGTGAAATTAATGGGATCTAGCTCTGAAAAACACATTTCCGGTTTGTAATGAATACACTTGAATGTACATTGTAATAATAATGGTTGGTAAATTCAGTGTAATAGATCTAGTGCCTGTAGCAGCTGACACATAACCCAATAGTGTGCTTTAGCCACACTGATAATTAAAAGACGCATTGATCTCTTTTCCCATTGCATGGACCATCCCCTTCAAGATCCAGGTCCTATTTCCTGCAGGATTTATTTATCACCAACAGTGCCACTGGGGTGCTATCATTCACAATGCAAAGAGGGGAGAGAGCTCTAGAAACAAGTAGAGAGAACAGGGAAAATGGTGCTCTTTGTGCTTCTGCGTCAGCATACAGATGGATGGGCCATTAGTGGACAAGGGAGCATGGTTGAAACCTTGTTATTAACACAGGTGATAGGGATTGCATCTCCTGAATTCCAGATGAGGTCTAATATTCCAAGAGAAACTTGGTTGCCAATGAAAAATTGTGGTATGGCAAATAATTTACAGCATAATATCAGAAATGTGCACAGTATTTGCAATTCTACAGCAAATGGATTCACTAGTACTTCATCCAGTTAGATCTACTCTTATATATGACTAATAACTAGCAGTTTGGAGCCAGAGCTCTTATACCTTCAGCTAATGCTTAATTTCTTTCAGCTGATATGTTGATGGAAAAGTCAAATAGCATGTGGGGCGTGGGGGGAACATCATTGTCAGATGGGCTTGTTGTGGCTTTTACTAGGTAGAGAACATCCATACAACAATTGTTAATTGGATTGCTTAGGCTTGTTTTGAGATACATGACTTACTGACAGCGATTCTGCCTGGATTGTTTACAATCGAACAGTTCATCCTGTGTTTTACACTCACTAATGCTCTCCAGGGTCACGGGTGAGGTACACCCTGAACAGGTTGCTTGTTTGTCACAGGGTCAACACACAAAGACATTTGCAACAGATTCACATGCTGTGGAATGCTAAAACACAGGTAACAGTCACGAGTATTGTGTTGAAAAATATACAAAGATTTTGATGTCTTTGTCCTGATTCCATTGATAATTCTCTACTGACAGACATGTTATGTGATTGCTTGACAGTTGGTCAGTGGTTCCCAAACTTTTTTTTTAATGAGGCCATGACAGGATTTTTTTTTTTTTTCTCCGTAGCAGCCCCCCGAAATGTTTTTAGGCAGCTCAGTTTTGGTTGTCTCAGGCTGTGTTCAGGGCTAAGATGGGAACAGAAAACGGACAAATATTGGGGCACCTTTGATGCCTCCTTGAATAACCCCACTGTGGGAAAGACTGGTATGTATTTTACTTAAAGTAAGAGCATACAGGTTCTTATGTTGATTTGATTGGGTTGTTTATTATGATTTTGACGTTTGAGCAACCTGGATATTCAAATGTTGCGTACAGGTGTGTTAATCGTTTTTTAAACCAGTGAATATTGCATGAGTTACATTATTTAGGTCATGTAACTTTATTTATTTCTGATATAGTTGAAGTTTTCTCTTTTTTGTGCGTTCCAAAACATGGCAGGTATCAAAGGCAAATTCACAAGACTGCCTTCTTCGTCCAGGCCCAGGCCATTTCTTCTTTTCATGCATTTTTAACTTTTAGTTGTGGTGAGATCCCTGGTTCACAGGGATAAACTGGCAATTTGGCCTTGGGAAATTAATTGGGTGAAACCGTAGTAAAATACGGTTTGACATATTGAAATGATATATTTTTAGACAATCCACAAATGCGTTTTGATTTTCAAAATGAATTCATAAAGAAAGAATTGTTCAAACTGAACTGAAGAGACAGCACAAAAGCTCAGTATTTTAATGTGAAGGTTTACTTATTCAGTAGCTCATTACCTTGTCGAAGGCTGCTTAACCCTGCATGCATCTTCAAGCTTGTTATGAGTGCATTGAAGTGTGCACATTAAAACGAAGTCAAGGTATGAAACAGGCTTTTGATAATGTTCATTATACTTAACAAAAAATTAGCGAGCTCCAGCCAAAATCGGCGCATTTTTTTACATGGCAAAATATAAAAGTTCTGTTAATACCCCAGCACCTCATCCTCCATCATAATTTATTGTGTTCTTTTCATTACCATACATAAGGCAATTAAACTTTTATAATGCATATTCACAATAGAGGAGTAATTTCTTATACATTTACAAACTCTCGTTTCTTGACATAGGCGGTCCCAGATGAAGCAAGTAAAATATACAGCACGTATAGTATAAAAAGTGGCAATACCATACAAATTGTAAGGTGTGTCAAACAAGGAATAAATAAAGGTTAAGTACAGGAACCCCTGCATGAATGCATCATTGTCAAGTGCATACATACATGCAATTTCACACAAGCTGCTGTTATGTCAATGTAATGGTAATCAGTAGTTGATTAAAATCACTTGAGTGCCCCACTTCTTACTCAGTAGTACTTTTACACTTGTATACACTGGAAAAAAAAGGATCAATGCAACTACACAGCAAGCCAATAAACACTTTAGCATTTTCTAAATACTCATACACGTAATTAGAATTTTGTATCTTTTTTAAACTGTAAATATTATTCATTTTTGCACACGAGCCAGTATGCCGCTGTGCATTTCAGTGCACATATTGTAATGTGCATGTGACAAATAAAACCTCTGAATCTTGAATGATTTGAACATTCCCTCATGCTTACTGGTTTTAATAGATATATAGTAATAATGTGAGTGAAGAGTTCGTACATTTTACTATTGTGGCATACAGTTATTCGATGGATAATACAGTGTGAAACTTGAATAACAATCTGTTGAGAAACTCAGAACCTTTATCATAACCTTTAAAATCCCCCATATGCATTGAGTTAGAAAGATGTCATGTAACAATGGCTGTATACTCTTCAACATTACAATAAATAACATTGGAAAGACAAGCTGCAAGTGACCCTTCCACAAAGAGTTCTTGCTACTCAGTGCTGGTGGTGTGTACAGCTTCTTTCGTGCTACCACAACTAGTTTATTCTTAAAGTGAATTCCTACCCACTTTCAAGCCCAGCACTCTGGCACATTTCAGCATGATGGGCATCAGCTACAATGGCTGAGCGCACACACCCATTCAGGGCTGATGAGCACTGACTCTCGGGAGACAGCTTGGTGAGAACAGCGAGGTGGAATATTCATGCCACTGAGCAAGGGCTTGGAATCACTTGAAATGCAGTGAGTGGTGTTGTCAAGTCATAATGGTAACAATTACCAAACTGAGGAGGCACGCTTTTGAAATAAGGTCTGCTTCACCATCCAATTAACGCTAGGATGCTCTCACCAAATTCCCAGTGTTAGCACGGCTGAAAGGTTATCCGCGCAGTTAAGCCTGATGCTCGTGCAATATGTAATGCTACTGCTACTTTGAGAGCCAGCTCATTCGCTGGCATGGAGACGGATCTTGATACAAGCCAGATGAAATGCGTGTTATGCAGAGAGAGCCGTCTCTGAATGGCGATTGAATTACCCAGGAGTCCTTATAGGAGGTTCATTACAGTCAGGGTATCCAAGATTTCCTGAATCATAGCTCTCTCACATATTTCTCTGTGTTTTTGTGCACCTGTGTGTGTGCCAGTGATGTTCACATTAACATACCGACGCAGTAAACAATCTTGATGGGCAGCAATGGATGTAATCAATGGTAGACACATTGATGAGCCATGCTGAATCTAATTAGATTATTCCAATTTAAAACATAAAAAGGTAACATATGACTGAAACTCAGCCCCCACCTGATATATAAATACTTTATATAATGGCATAATTCAAAAGGGTATTTCACCAGTTATACGCCTCTATTCTTCCTGTTGTTTGGTAGAACTGCTTCAATGTAAGACCATATGTTAATATTTATTGAGGACATTTTGTCTTTTTATACATGAAATAAGGGATGAAACTCCGTGAGATCCTAACAGTTAGGTTTTTGATAACCTACTAATCCCCCTGACACTAGTAATGTCTGCTAGTGACGCTGCAGCCACAGCTTTAAGAAATGTGGCACACCTGCCACAACAGCATCCAGTTTTGATGAAAAGTAAGCTACAGGCTACAGTTACAAGTTTTCCCACATGTTTTTGCAGCAATGCTGATGACATAAAGCTTTTTTTTACAAACAAGCTGTGTAAATGGTTTCTGTGGGTCTGGCAAGCCCAAGGTTGCAGTCAGTGCTTGTTTAAGTTTAACAAAACTTGCGAGTCCATCCTCTGTCCAGGTCAGTGTGTCAGGTGGCCTAAGGCAATGGTCATGAGTCATGCACTGCAGAGGCTGTACTATTTGTGAATAATTATTAATCCACTGCATGTCATGCCCAAAAATGCAATCATTTGTTTCATTTGTTTATTTCTAGTGATTTGATTTTGGTATTTTTAGGATGGCTCGTATTCTGTCATTGACCGTTTCTTTCCTTTTTGAGGAATCATGTGGCCTAGGAAGGCTACTTACTCTTTTACCCACTGTAGGTTAGAGAGGGTGGCTTTTTGGCCTTTTGCTGTTAAATACTTTAGCAGTGCCCCTGTCTCACATGCCTGTTCACTATTTGATAACAGTAATAGATCATCGACATACTGTACCAGTGTGATACCAACATGGAGGTTCACACCCTTCAAGATTTAAATGCAGCGCTGCTGACAAAAACCGCTGGACTTTCAGAAAATCCAGGATTTCGCTTTAAATGTGAATGCTAACCAGTATTGTGAATCTGGATATACTGGAATGCTGAAAAATCCATTGGCCAAATCAAGGACTGTGTACCTTTACTAGATACCTGTGACAGGATTGTATGTGATATGTATGTCTGGAACCACTGGTGCTCTGGCATGCACTGCATCATTCATAGCTTTCAAATCCTGGACAAAACTCCAAGCTGTTGGTTGGCCTTCCATTGGAGCCTTTTTGAAGGGAAAAATTGGTGTGCGACAAGGTGAATTTGGATATGACACAATAACTCCTTTTTTCGACTTGTGTTATACCCTCTACAGCCTCAGGCTTGAGTGGGTATTGGGTTTTGTGTGGTCTTTTGTCAGATTTAAGTGTGACCAAGATCCCCAAAAGCTCTGCATTTTTCAGGCCAACATCATATTTATGTTGAGGCAGCCAAAGGTGTCGTTGCTGTGTTGACATAGACTTTTTTGTGAGAGTAGATGCACTGCATGCAGTCCCACAAATGTACAGCAGAATGTAGTTTACAATGAATATTACTTGAGAGTGAGTACATTACTCCTTTAATCTTATTTACACAATCACCAGACGGCTCCTTGTTTGATCCTAGGCTCCTCCAGAGAGTGTGTGGAAGTGTCCTTGAGAAAGACACTGAACTCCTAACTGCTCCTGATGCTGTGCTATCAGTGTGTGAATGTGTGTGAATGGGTGAATGACATACATTGTAGAGTGCTTTGAGTGGTCGATAGACTAAAAAACTGCTATATATAAGCACAGTCCATTTACCATTTACCATAAAGTAGCAATTGAATAACAGGTTTCTCTGCCTGATTGTATATCACATTTTAAATAATATTAACACTGTGGCTGTATTCATTGTTTGTGTTGTACAAAAAAGTTATTCATTCATTTATTATGTGTTGATTTATTCATATATTGTATAAAACATCGATTAATTGAGATTAAAAAGGAAAACCTTAGTGAAGTAATGGTTTCAGCGAATGATATCGAGTGCTTTATTTTGATATATTTATATTCAGGTATCCATATATATCCATATATATATGCATACATGCAATATTCAGTAGGAAATACTCACGCTGTAACTCACATATGCCCCTTCAAGAGTGACAATTATTTGTCAACTCTTTACCCCCAGTAGAAGACAGGTATTTAGTGCTCATGGACTCTTAGCTGTCAAATACTGAACCTGTGACTTCTTGAGCCTGTGAGTTTCAGATTTATCTTAGATATTTATTGCAAACTGCAAAAAGTACTTTTTACATCGAAGCCAAGTGCCAGTATTATATTATTTAGTTGTCCCTTGCAGACATTTTCCCAGCATGAAGACAGCCAATTACACAAAATGGCAAACATCAATAGGTAAGACACTGACATATGGGAGGCAAAATGGGACAAGCAATAGCAAGTCCGACAACTCAAGCTGAGTGCAGAGGGATCGGCGCTCTCCTTGACTGAACACCACTACAAACTAACATGGTCCTCTTCCAACCATCCCTGCCATTACCACTGGCTCTATCAGCGCTATTTATAGTGGACTGACCTTTCGTTACTGGGCCCCCATCCAAGCACTCTCTCCGGCGCTGTCACTGAGTGGCCTCCAGATCGCCACATCCCTTCTAGTCTGGAATTGGAAGCAATAATTATGCCGACTCTTCACTTCGGAATCACCATTGTTGACCCTCCGGGGGCCACATTCTCATTTCAGGTGGCCAATGAATGTGACTGCCAAAGACGGGCTTCAAGAGAAAATTACTTTTCATCATGCTATGTTTCATACTTAACTACTGTAGGTCTAAAGGACCTATACGACAACACCTGCAGTCACATAGTGGGAAGTGGTGCATAATTTTCTGGTGCACTAAGGGCCAAAAAAAGAAAATACCTTTCCTCAGCTTTGTCTTAAAAATGTCATATGCTACCATATCAATTTGATAAGGTGAGCTGAAGGACTTTATGAATACCATTCCTTTACAATGAAATATGTCTTTAAGAATAGTATTCACACAAAGTTTGCAAGCAAGGAATTTCGAGCAAAACACAGAAACTGTAACTGGCATAGCTTTGAACATTACCCAGATTTTTAGTCTAACGTGGCGATTAGCCAGAAACCATTTCTAATGCGCTGAGCAAAACAGTCAGGTGGCTGTTCCTGCTGCAAAGTCCTGGTGATGCAGCAGTTTTCCCTGGCTCACTCTGAGTCCAGATGCCTTTTGTCTAATGACAGCTGAACTTGTGGATGATCCATTTAACTAATAGACCATGTATTTAAATGCATTTGTTCAGAGGAGGCAGTTGTGTTTAAAACAGGCACATTGTGAGTTGCTGACATTTTCAAAAAGAAGAAACTATGTAAAAATAGTTGCTTTACGTTTATTGAAACACCTAGCTGAGGCAGGTGCAAACTGAGATGGGTGATATTTTTGAAACCTATGTTGCACACTGATTTTTTTTTTTATCATCAGCGAAACTGTTAACTGTACTGTGCATACCATAGAAGCAGTAGAGTACAGTTGTTATTGAATGCCTTTGTTGTAAAGTCTGTCATGGTGTCGCAGCACTGGAATATGGTTTCCCATCCCTATCCCCTGTATGTGTGGTAGGTCTTGCCCTCCTAAGGCTATAGAGTCAAGTACATGCAAATTTCAGTGACATGCTCTATGGAAGAGAGTAGTCAAACATATAGACCATGTTAGAGGGATCGGTCTGACTCATAGAACGAGAGTTGCAATACATAACCTCTCTTTAGCTTAAAGGAAAATTATAGTTGACCACAATCGGCCCAGCTTGCACTGGACGTCAATGTAACTTTAGAAAGATGTTGGACTGTAACGACTAACATCGGAAAGATATTAAATTTTAATTGAAGATTGGGTTGACCTCAAAACCCCACGTTGGCTAGTTCACACTATGACATTTAGCAGACGTTGGGTTTTTGTTACCATACCTCATGACTAGAATGTCAGTATTCTATGTGAAGATGGCGATGGAATGAAACATTTGGAAAATGGTGGATTTTGGTTACATAACATCCCAACTTAAAATCAACAAAATATCAACGTCAGTTGTCATCAGTATGCTGTGTCATATTGACGTTGGCATTAAACATTGTCCTGACACTGAATTTTGGTCACCCGATGTCACAATCTACGTTCAACCAAATATCAATGTCTAATGACGCTGGTGGCCATCTGCATGCCTGCTGGCAGGGCTTGATGAAGCTCTGGTCATTGCTTCTACTGTTTGTGATAAAATTGCTCTCACAAAAGTAATTTGTGTTACTAGAAATAGGTGCAAAAAATCGGCTGTCTGATGATAAGATGTGTTGTAAACAGGTAAGCCAGATTTATTTGGAAGAGAAATAGAAGGCGAATAATTAAAGGAAAGTTTACAGACAGACATTTTGCTTGAACTGTAACCTTATAAACTGTTCACGTACACAACTTAAGTAAATATGTGCAAACATGGATTATTACCAACATTTCAGGAGCGCTCACTTTAGCAGTGTTGCGACTTTCCGAGCAATTTCTTAAAGTCAGTCACCCTACTTGCTGAGTACAATGTCATCATAACTGGTGACAGAGCAGTGAAAATAAAACATAAGTTGTAATAAACTGTAGTTTTCCTTCAACCATGTTCCTTTCCACTGGGAAGTATCAGGAATATCTCAGGAATATCATGTAGACAAGAAGGAAATTAATGAGAATAACAATTAGTAGTAAATGCCTCAAAATGTTCACAATTTAAGGTATAACCTATATACAGGAACACAAGACTTAGACCCCATTCACTCAGCTGCATTTACCATTACCAAATGTTTCCTGTTTTACTCAAGTGCTGCTTCTGTATTGTGTTTATGGTATTTTTGGGATTTTCTACCAATCCTCCACTTTATCACCTCTCCACCAATTTTAAGTGCTGTGTTTTACCACAACTTATTACCATTTTTGGAGGGGGTAAGGGAGGAAAAAACAGAAACAGAGTGAGAGGCAATATAGCCAACAACCAAATCAGCATTACTCGGAATGCATGGAGAACCCAAAGTTATCGTGTTATAAATTGGCATGTGGCAGCTGGCCAAAAGTGTATTGCATTAGTCAGATGCCCTCAATGTAATAAAATGCAGTAAAAGAAAAAGGAGTGAAAAAAGGAAAAGGCGCTTTCTGCTGATTGAGATCTTAAAAGGGGAGCTGCTGAACACTCTATCTGGGCAGAAGCTCAGACCAGCTGAAAAGATCATATCAGCATGCAGGACTAGACTGGACTAAATGAAATGACATTCACTTTGACAAATAATTTCCTCATGTTGTATGCATATAGAAAAGATAGAAATGATTCTAAACTGGAAATCTGCATTTGTACAGCTGCAGGGGGGAAAAAAACCCAAACTTTAAGCTATAATCAGTCGTTTGTGCTTTTGTGCAATTTCTCGCAGCTGTGCAAAGAAAAATTTATTAACCAGAATGTAAGGACTTTGTCCTTTTGTTGCAGTACATTTGGGCTCTGTCAGCTTATTCTTGCACTGAAGAAAATGTCTCATACACAGGGAACAAAATGTATTTCTGTGAGAGTAAAGCTGATGACTGCACAGGTTGAGTAACTGGAGGTTGTTGTTTTGAAAAAAATATATATATCTGTGGTTAGCCCTGAAGTGACACAGAAGTATACTTAAAGTACTTGGTCTAGGCTTTTTTCATGCTCTTCCTTTGGGGCTTAAACGACCGTGTCAGTAGAACAAGCAGCAAATAACTAACTATGCTAGCTAATTGGCATGCTGACGCGAACTAGTATGCTAATGACACCAAGTCCATTCATTGATGGCAAGAACACCTAACATTGGTTTATTCCTTAAATGTATCATCTCTCCACTAGCAAACGCAGACTACTATCTCTTGTATCCACATATATAAAAATGATGAGTTTCACCCTCCCCTACCCTGATGCTGCACCATTATGTAGATTGCACTGGAGACAGAAAAGGCTATGATGATGCAGAGAATGATTTCATGGAGATAAGAGCATATGAATTATGATAATATAAAGAATCCAGTTGGAAGGTAAAGTTCAAAATAATATTGTATGTGTACAATCCCTTGGTAATAATCATCACTGGAGCAGCTCCAGGATGTATATCAGCGAGAAATCAGTGATTAGACATGTGGTTCCTGGTCTCTGGCTTTAGGAGGAGGATGTTAATAAATAACTGACCATAGAGCTGAATTGGTCCATTAAAATTATTATATTCTGATTTAATATTGGTGAAAGGTGTATAGCAAGTGATTCTAGCCCACTTTAGTGTGTGCTAATTTAGGGTCCTCAGTTGGGCAATGAAAGCCAGGCTAAGAGGCCAGTAAGGCAGCATTAAATTCTGTATAAGCTTTGACTTTTTAGCCCTTTTAAAGTTAGGTGGGTTTTAATTCATTTAGACTTATAAAATAAATGATAAAATAAAATAATAAAATTAATGTATGGTTTATATGTAAAACAAGGTGACTACTTTCACGGATTGAAATCCATTTTTATTTTCCCCGTGTTTAAATGTCTATAGTTGGATTTTCTGCCTCTTACATTTGCAGTATATTGTTGCCAACAGTATCATTATCAATAGACTATTCAATTAAGTTCTTATTTAAAAAAAATAACTATATATTCCTAGTCTTATTCTGTGTTGTGCCTGTGTTTGTACCACAAGTGCATTATGCAACAGACTGCATTATTAAACTTTCAACATGTGTCTTATACTGTAATTTAAAAATCCCTAAATGCATGAAAGTATTTCATATCCATACATTATGCACAAAATTGTTGACAACAATAACTGCAAATGTAAGGAACAGTCATCTGACTTTAGAAATTAGTAATAATACAATCTCTGCAGTAACTGTCTTGGGAAGGTATGTATACTTTTTCAGCATTTCATTAGTAAATCCATTTTGTGGCCACAAATGATTGCTTTCTTCATATTTAGTGCATCCACTGGAGGCATTTGATATGCTGAAGGAGTTCATTAGACACATCTGAGAAAAAAAGAACAGTAAAAACATTATAGTTGCTCAAGGCAATATTTTCTCTGGGTGGTGTTCAGTGGTTTATTAAAGTAATATACACTGAAAATTATGTTTCTGATTATTTTGAAAGTGATTCAGAAAATAATATACTTTCTTGTAGTTTTGCCATTTTTAATTATCTTTTAGCAAGATTTTTGCAAATGGTAAAAGCAATATCTTCAGTATTGGCAGTAAACATAAGACACCTGTGGGAAGCATTGCAATCAATATAACCCAGCATTCCCCTGAATTAATCAATATTATACACAGTGCACAATGTGTTACCTGGCTCGTCTTACATCAACTGATTAAAATCTTCTGTGTTGTTAGATAGCATTCTTTTTTTGTGTGTGACCATGCTTTCTTCTGTCCCATTTCGACCAAAGTTTAGTTAGAAAAACCCATCAACAAAGCTGTGTTCAGTGCCAGAAGTCACAAGTGCGGTTACAGCCTGGGTCTTGAAAAATTGACAACAGAAAGTCATTATTCCATCCATATATAATACTCATTTTTTAAAATTGCACTTTAACTAGCTAGGTATCTAGCTTTTTTACCTCTGCTATATTTTGAACTGGTGGAAAGCAGGAAAAAAGGTTCTAATGTATATTCTGTGCTATGGTAGAGTTCTCTGTGGCTGTAAACTTTTCCTTTCAGGGTTCTACCATATTTCTGCCCCCCCAAAACATTGCAGTTGCACATATGCCATTTTGCACCAAATAAAACTTTGCATTAACTGGTCCCTTGGTGTTCGTTAAATTTATGACGGAAGTTCACATAGCTCCAAAATGTCAAGAAAGGGGGAAAAAAAAGCCGTCTTATCACTTTTGTGACAATGCATTTTTCAGCAAACCCAGTGGGGTTAATAAATGGTTTATTTCAATTAGGACGTAGGATCATTTTCTCAAACAATAAAACGTTTTAATTCAAAATCTTTTCATTGTGTGCTCTGGTTGGGGTTTAAAATGAATGCTGATACTAACTTTTAACATCCTTTAACTGATTCTGAAGTTCAAATTTAATTTAGGTCTCCATGTAGGATGTTAATTGATTTGATATATTTAAGTACTTTATATATTAGTGTTTTGGTTTTTTAATTTTAATTTTTTTTTTTTTTTGGGTGTAGCAGGCCCACATCATTTTTACTGCAAAGCATCTAGTCTGAAAACACATTAAAAAGTGTCGTCCGCTAATTACTGTTATGATAAGCCTAGAATTCCACAATGGGGAAAAGGGAGTAGCAGTGCTTGCATATCAAAGTTTCCATTCAGTATACAATATTACATTTGTCAGCCCCTTTAAATATTTACATGAACATTCAAATTAACAGTGTGAAGTGGCTAGGTTGTGAAAATGCAATGCGTCTGACTAACGAGGTCAAACAAAGTTCAATGTATGTAGAAACTTTGACAAATGGTTTGAAGTATGAAGTCTGAAGTATTTGTCTCTAATTAAATCCAAGCCAATCAGCTGATGATTGAGTTTTGTACCTTTTAATATGTCAAAGTTAATCATAAATAGAGAAATCCATATGTGAATGTGCAATATTGGACATATAAATAAAAGTTATTATTAATTGGAATACACATCCCTCACAGACCCGCATTCATATAAAAAAAAAATGCTGCTGGATCAGCAATTCTAAAAAGCTTTCACTTCAGTCCAGCTTCACGTCTGTGATTGGACAGCTCCTGATGTACCTGAATATTGTGCAAGATAAGCAGGATCGACAAACCTCTGACTCCCAAGGAATCAGATTGAACGCTACCGAATTCTGATACCTGTCACTTTGTATTTTGTATTTCCATTTTTCTTTTTCCATATATTTTTGTATAAACCTCGAATGTCTCCATTTAATGAATGAGGAACTACAGTTCCACACGCACAAAAATGTTCAGCTCTTGCTCTGGTCGGACTGCTGGCCTCATTCCCTGTCAGTATGGATTTGGGAACCTGGCAGAAATTTTGGTGTCAGATGGGTTAGGATCTTTAAACATGTAATCTAATCAAAAAAAGAAAAAAAAAAAGCCGTCTTATCACTTTTGTGACAATGCATTTTTCAGCAAACCCAGTGGGGTTAATAAATGGTTTATTTCAATTAGGACGTAGGATCATTTTCTCAAACAATAAAACGTTTTAATTCAAAATCTTTTCATTGTGTGCTCTGGTTGGGGTTTAAAATGAATGCTGATACTAACTTTTAACATCCTTTAACTGATTCTGAAGTTCAAATTTAATTTAGGTCTCCATGTAGGATGTTAATTGATTTGATATATTTAAGTACTTTATATATTAGTGTTTTGGTTTTTTAATTTTAATTTTTTTTTTTTTTGGGTGTAGCAGGCCCACATCATTTTTACTGCAAAGCATCTAGTCTGAAAACACATTAAAAAGTGTCGTCCGCTAATTACTGTTATGATAAGCCTAGAATTCCACAATGGGGAAAAGGGAGTAGCAGTGCTTGCATATCAAAGTTTCCATTCAGTATACAATATTACATTTGTCAGCCCCTTTAAATATTTACATGAACATTCAAATTAACAGTGTGAAGTGGCTAGGTTGTGAAAATGCAATGCGACTGACTAACGAGGTCAAACAAAGTTCAATGTATGTAGAAACTTTGACAAATGGTTTGAAGTATGAAGTCTGAAGTATTTGTCTCTAATTAAATCCAAGCCAATCAGCTGATGATTGAGTTTTGTACCTTTAATATGTCAAAGCTAATCATAAATAGAGAAATCCATATGTGAATGTGCAATATGGGACATATAAATAAAAGTTATTATTAATTGGAATACACATCCCTCACAGACCCGCATTCATATAAAAAAAAAATGCTGCTGGATCAGCAATTCTAAAAAGCTTTCACTTCGGTCCAGCTTCACGTCTGTGATTGGACAGCTCCTGATGTACCTGAATATTGTGCAAGATAAGCAGGATCGACAAACCTCTGACTCCCAAGGAATCAGATTGAACGCTACAGAATTCTGATACCTGTCACTTTGTATTTTGTACTTCCATTTTTCGTTTTCCATATATTTTTGTATAAACCTCGAATGTCTCCATTTAATGAATCAGGAACTACAGTTCCACACGCACAAAAATGTTCAGCTCTTGCTCTGGTCGGACTGCTGGCCTCATTCCCTGTCAGTATGGATTTGGGAACCTGGCAGAAATTTTGGTGTCAGATGGGTTAGGATCTTTAAACATGTAATCTAATCAAAAAAAGAAAAAAAAAAAGCAGCGATTGGTGGGTCTGGTTTTGTTGTGCAAATGGAAAATTAAATGTTGTCTACTTGTAATTTTTTTTATAGGCACTGATATGTGAGGTAAAAAATATCTAATTACATGGTCATAGCTCAAATGAACTCTTATATCTTTATGGTGACCTTTTCAGAAAACAGGAAATGGAAAAACAGAAACCTTAAGCAAAGTGAATAAATCCTTGTGCATGGTACGCATATTTAGATAGAACAAGAGTCTACAACCATTCTAATAGCTTTGTGAGGCTGTAAATGGCAGTTCTGACTAAAAGCTCACGTCAGCATGCTCACAAGGAAAATATTAACATGCTGATGCTTGGCTGGTTTGATGTTGGCCTTGTTCCCCACCTTAGCTTAGCATTGTAGCATGCTAGCATTTGCTAACTGGCACCAAACAAGTTGGGCTGAGCCGAAGGAGGGGACATGAATGTTTGCTCCAAATTCCATGGAAATCCATCCAGTAGTTGCCAAGACCTTTCACTCAAAACCACAAATGTCAACCTCGTTGTGAGGCTAGGAGGCCACGTAAGGGGTTCAACGAAGTCTGGAGCTTAATCTTCTGGGGCCCATCAGTTCCTGAACAAAATTTCACTACAATCTATCTAATAGGTGAGATATTTCAGTCTGGACCAAACTAACAGACTGGCATTGTCTAAACCCATACTGCTAGTGTGGGTAATAATGAGCAAGTAAATTGAGTAAATCCAATAACAAACTATTTTTTAACAAACATATTTGATAGTATTAGCTATCATTTAGAAACCAGCACACATATGCACTTAAAGCACACAACCACCCAAGACTGAATCAGCCTCGCACAACTGTGACAGTCTCAGAAAGTTCTTTGAGATCTGCAGACACACACACACTTGCACAAACGCATTAACTCACGCTCACTTGTTTACTCGATGAGCAATATTGCAGACGCATTAGATTGGCTGCGCCGTCTGCTCCACGGTTATGGATTTATGCTTCATCACCATGGCATCTCTGTTAGCGTTAATTATAATTCCCAGAAGCCCTTAATTATACAGTGTGCAGCAAAGGCCTTTTTCTATATTTATAATTATTTATCTCTGAACAAGAGTGAAGCTCTCAGATTTACTGACCAAGTCTCCCAGTGCAGTAGAGAGAACCAACAGGCCAAGTACCCCATAAATTGCTCAGCCTCACCAAATAATTTGCTCTAACCGAAGTCTGCTTATGAGGCACATTTTCTATTCACTTGGTGTTTTTTCTTTAATAGTCTCCCCCACTTAATCACCATGTGAGGGGTGAATATTCACAAGCCCTTGTTGACTTTGATGACTTTCTTTGGTATTCTGCTAAGGACACAGCTATGTTTAGCCTTTTCAGGGGGAGATCTGAGATTCCCCTCTGCAGTCTAACAGCCCAGTTGACATTCAACTGATGTAATTTGGCTGTTAAAGTATCGAGCAAGCTTGTTGTTTTAATTACACCACATTTCAAAGTGTCAACTCGGGTGTTTAAATGGCCATTAAATAACATGACAAGTTGGTGGTTAGTGGAATATGTTTTATAAACAACTTAATATACAGTCAAAATGCCATTTGTATGTCTTTCTTTAAATTGGGTTTATATCAATTCAAACTTTAGCTAAATTTGCAATTAAACAAACTTTAAAGCTAAATCATATTGGCTGTTTTGAATTTTCAGTGACACAGTACCTTTTGAAGGCTGATATTTCACATAATCAGGTAGGTATTGATTCAGCACATATTGTGAGCAGTGCTACTTCTCTCTTCCTTCATTAAGCTGACTGCTCTGACCACACTCACTGACTTGCTGGAAGAGTATGCACTTTTCAATTTCCAGTATGTATTTGAAATTATCCCACACACGCATGATTGCAACTGCTAATTTGATGACATGGGTCCATGATCTGAAACATGCGCTCGCTCTGCAAGTACTATTAGCCCGAGCAGTTTTCGAGACTCAACATAGAAGACTTTGAAGCCAAGGAAACACGAAAGATCATTTCGGTTATGTCTTCCTCTTGTCCCTGATTAATATAAATGCCACAAAACTATGTATTTGAATTTTATGACTTTTCAGGTTTACTTTCAACTCTGTTTTATAATCCTACCACCCAGACCTTCACCGTAAGCAAAAATGTGCACTGTGATTGCAGAACAAAGTTTTATATGATAAAGCACAGGCCTCAGCTAAAGTGCAGCTGACGGTAAAACTGAATCTAGACTTTCATTCAACTTAATTCAGCTGAGTTTGTATTTATAGCACGGCCTTAATTGTTTTACTTGTCTGCTAACGGCACTGTATCAGCACCTCCTGGCCTTTTAGTATTTTACTGATAATGCTTTCAACATTTGATGCATATTGCTTTGGAGACTGCAGGCAAAGAGTGTGCCGGGAAAAAAAAGAACCTAACCTTTCCATTAAATTACTTAGGAAGTTTGGAGTGATTGATCCCCATTAACCGCAGACATGCTGCAATAGATCGAACCCGAGCCACTGGTATCAGCACACTTTGATCCTCAGTGATGACTGCTTGTACTCCTTTCTATTGCTTATTGATTTGATTTCTCGCATAGGGCTGTGCTTCGTCTTTGACTGTGTATGTACAGTTTTCCCTCATACTGTATTCCCACATGGATAATTGGAGATAAGAACAAGCTCATACGTACATCTTTATAGCCCTTTCATGTAGTTCAGTGTACATTTTATTATCAAGTTTGATGTCCTAAGCTGCTATCTGTGTAATTACACTACTTCTTCAGGGTACATTTTTGGTATGAAATATGCAGGACTTACAGTTTGGGACTAAAATGGAGGTTCAACCTCCTTCATACCAGACACAAAAGTGCAACTGGTCCTTGTTTTCAGTGCAGCTGGGTGAGCCCCCAGTAGTATGCACTGCATTGATTTTTTTTTTTTTTTTTTTTTTTCTCCACCAGTTTATGCAGCCGAATTAAATCGAATTCACCTAAATTCAATGCCCCCCGGTGGCACATGTCCACTGGCATTCAAAGTGAGATGTGTAAGTTATGACAGCATCAATTTTACTGTAGAGAAGCATGGAAGAGAAGTAAATTTTCTGCATTTCTGAATCCCTGGACTTATGTACTCTCCAGCCCTACAGAGACTTGGGTAACAAATCTCCAACATAGCAAAAAACATGAGTGGATAGGGATAGCAGGTCATACAGAAACATTGTGATTGTAGTGAAGTCTGGGAAGCACCATAGTTAGGTGCTTTTTGAGCTTTGTAGGAACAACTGTTGCTGCAGCAGGAGTTACTACCGGCTACAGCACTTGCCAATGTGTTGTCAAAGCTTCTAAAGTAGTGTTAGTGTGGTACCTTTAAAAGAGTTCTCCACAGATTTAGCGTTGCTGTAACTGTACACAGTATAGCTTTACCATTCTCAGACTCACATTAGACTGTTTTAAAAAATGATCAAAATCTGATGCCTACATTACCCACAATGCAACTTGACATACAACTTTATTTCACATATGGAGTAGTACCATTCAAGACCTGTAAATTGACTTCAATGAGGTTTAATGGTAGCCTAGTTACTGGCCTTTTTTTCGGAGCTACACATGTCTGAAAGATTCACCAACAATAACTGCAAGTACAGTTCATTCCTTGAACTGAATGTAGCAACACCGTTAAGCCACATTGTGTTTAACAACTAAGATTACATTCCACTCAGCTCAAGATTTAGAGCTACTGTGGATCAAATTGTTGTCTTAATGATGCTGAACTCTGTAGAGTTCCTTGATAACTATAACAATTTGGCAAGCACATTATGCATACCATATTGCTAGACCTATTTTGTAGTCATTTAATCAACTACTACTTTCAGCCATATGAATGTCTCACTTCATCTTTTGCATTTAGTCTGTAATAACCCTTCTCTATCCTTATTGCCATTTAGCTACATGTACATCTCGTCATCATTATGGCGATATCATACATAAGACACAAACACAAAGCCAATTATAATTATAATCTTTGCAGCGTCTGCTCCATGTTTATTATTGTCCCATCACAGGACATTACTCAGGCATATCAGACTCTGATACGATAGATCATTTTCTTTCCAGTATTGTGCAGTCAACAGAACAAAACCAGACACAGGTGCAGTATCAAATGAAGAGTTTTTATTGTGTATACGTCAATAGAAAATGTAATGAGAATCCAGGACCAATTTCAGTCCTGATCCAACAGCATGAATGGAGAGTAGCAGCATTAATGTTTAGGCGGCATCAGTGTAAAGGCAGAAAGTCAGTTTTCATGAGGCAACATCATTCGGGACATGATAACATAGACTAATGCCACTGTGATAAACATGGAGAATAAGTAGTTCAAACATGCTTTTCCACTCACTCTCTGATCAACCATTTTGTTAGACCAAACATTGATATTGGAGGATTCTGTAAAAAACCCACAAAAAAAATTCATTAACATGTCCAAAGCCAGTGTTTATATAATGATTTCTTTCTACAATATGAGTGTGGGAACCACACAAATAAAAAATATACAGTATACCCCATAGATTCAGGATTCCCCTCAGTATTTGAAGACTAGGTCAATCTCCAACTGGATTAGGATGGTGAGGTTAAGAAAAAATAGTGCAGTATTCCCATTTGTCCATATTGTACCAAAATAGCAAATAACCTGTCACTTATAATCTGAGGAATTATTAAATAGCCAAAGCTTATACATTGTGGCAATCCTCTGAAGCTTTCAAGTGAATGTGCAAGTGATTGGAGTTCCACTGAATGGTAATCCTCCTCTAGAATAGAGAAGCCCCAAAGAGATGAAGAAATGTAATTTGAGATGGAATGCTTCCTCAACTGGGGCAATCTATAAGGTAATCTTATTGAGAGTGGTTGCAGCGTTACTGTGTGTAGATAGAAGGAGGCTGCTTCTGGGAGTGTGTTCAGGATGGAGGAAGCGTGTAAAGAAACAACAGGGCAAACAATTCATATTTGACCAAATACGATCATAAGTAGGCATTTCAGTGTTCACTGCAGACATTTTTAGCTATGCTGGTGGCATGGCTCTAAAGATGGTAATGTCGGTCACTCCACTATTTTGGTCCAGATTTAAATATCTCAACATCTAGAGACATCTACAGACATTCATGTTTCCCAGACGATGATTCCTGCTGACTGTGATGATGCCCCGACTTTTCCTTTAGTGCTAACGTGAGGTTCACATTTGGTATTTTTTTTTAGTTAAATGTTTCAACAATGGCATGAATTTTGGTTCACTGAATCATGCGCACTTAAGTATGAACTGTAGTCATCAGTCAAAATTTTAGTATTGACAAATGATTAATATTATTATAATATTTCTCAGATGTAATTTTTATTCTGTTAATTAGCAGATGTTGGCATAAACCAAGACGTTGAAAGACAGTGCACAAACAGTACCTGCTTGTACGTGCTTAACATCAGCATGTTAGCGTTATCATTGTGTGCATGTGAGCAAGCTGACATTAACGTTTAGCTAAAAGCGCTGCTGTGCACAAGTACAGCCCCGCAGAGCCACTAGCATGGCTTTAGACTCTTTATCTTGTTTTCACAGATTGTACCAGGAGCATAGCGTTGACTGGTAGAACCTTCGTGTAAGATACAGCACTTGTTACCAGTGAGTTCATTAATTGTGTATAAATCATCAAAAAGAAACCCTCTGACGGAATTTGTCATGCATATAACCCTATTGTCGTACTTTTATCATTAATCCAGGCTTGATAAAGAGGAAACCAAGGCTTAAAGGTTGCATCAAAACCTGGTATCCCAAAAAGTTGCTTAGTTAACGGTATTTAGAACTGACTTCTACTGATTTAAGCATTGGTAAATAGTTTATTAACATCAATCAGGTCATCAATAACAACTTTTAAACTCCTTATACTGACTTTCTCCCAGTCACAGCTTTTATCATTCTATGACACATTCCTAAAACAAACGCATTATCAAAAGTGGCAAAAGTTCAACAGACCCATAGCACACAAAACCCATACATCTGAAATATCGGTCCTGAAATGGACTTGTCAAAGCTGTCACAGAAAACAGCCTATTGAGAAAATGGATAGGATTCCGGAGAAAAGGGCAGCTCCCTTTTGTGTGTTTGTGTGCACACCTTTGTCTGAGTGGATGTATACTTGTGTGTGTGACCTCAGAAGTGAGTTCATGCAGAGGAGTCTTCAAACCAAATTTACCATAGCCCTGGCGGAGGTTAATGTTGGCTCTCCCATCTGCTGTTTTGTAATCATCCCCTGTTATCTATGAAAAAGGAGAGTTGAGGAATATGGTCTTAGTGTGCAGCAGCCATCTTTTTCCATTTATCCCTTCGCTCTCCTGGCCATTTCAACATCATTTGTGAAATCAGCTGTAGCAGCGGGAGGAGAGTTTGCACAAAATGTACTTCCTGGAGTGTCTATTTCATGCCGAGAGGAGAGTAGACAGCAGCAGCAGCTGAGGAAAATAAGAGAGAGAGGGAAAGGTAATGAATAGAACAGTTGGAAAACTAGCTGGAGATGGCCCCTGAACATTTGTCACTCCAATAGGAGTTGTCTCTGTTGTGAGATTGGATTTTGGTTTATTGTTGTTTTTTTGCAAAAAAAAAAAAGGGGTGTCCCTCTATGCCTGAATGCCAGCGGAGCTTCATGTGTAAGTGGCTAGGTGCAGTGTTTTTGATGGGAAAGGAAAACGGGCTCTTGCCTAACACTGTATCCTGTGGGATTCCAACACTAATTTGCGATTCCTGCCCTTTGCTTGCTTGATGCCTGAGCACAGAATGAAAGCAATCTAATCCTTGAGCCTATTCTGCAGGGCACCATGCTGCAGTCATACTACCTTATTGTTCCTCTGGGGACAGAAATAGGCAAGTGGTGGCTGCTGGCACATCAAGTCACAGCACTTCAATACATTGTGACGGGGACTGCTAATACAGAAAACCAACACAAACAACAACCAACAATCATATAACCCTGTTGAATAATATCAGTCTAGTAAGAGTCCAGGTCAATGTCAAGTGTGTGTTGTGTCTGCATACTCCATACATTTTACATTTTTTAAAGTGTTTTGCTGAATTCTGTCATGTCACTTTCAATAAACCATCTCTTTTGTGAGAAAATGTCTTTAAAAAAAAGGTTGCCCTATTTGTAAGAGAACATGGCTCCTGTTCTTCATTCTGACTGTCTATTGCTTTGATAATTATTTAATAACACTACCACTTCTGTACATCCGACCAATGCATCTTGCTCTTCGCAACACTTTTTAAATCACTCTCTCTCTCTATTGCCTTCTGTCTGTGTCTCCCTCCACCCTCGTTCTCTGACTTCCCCTCTTTCCTCTTGTCCCCCTCTCTCTGGAGAAGCCCTTGGCTTGAAGCACTCTTGAGAAAATGAAGGGGGCAAATATACATGTGTGATGTTCAGAACTGGATAATGGTGCACTTGTTCAATGTAATTGGCCTGGAAAAGCACTGTAATTTGTGACTGGAGAACCCTGACTTGACTTGAGAAAAATGTAAATGTGAAGCAGAGGCGCCCCTTGGTTAATCAGTTCTCACAAAGAGAATACTTTAAGTTCATTAGTGTTCCATTTGCATATTCGCCCTCATAAAGGAAGTTAATCCCAAATGAAATTGCATGTTTCTATAATAAAAATGGGCTTATTTCATATTTTCCTCCTATTGCCCCAACTTAAATGTATTTGTGTGTCATCATAGTAAAACATCATGTCTCCCCATTAAACTTTCTATAAAGTGCTATGTTTTATGCAGCTGTAATATGATTTCATGTGACAACTTTATACATCATGCTACTGGCAGGGGCTTATTATATTATACACAGTAATAGGCCTGCTAGATGGTATTTTATAGAATATTTAGACCTTCTTCAAAAATGTTAAACACGTTCTTAAGGTCTACTCTTTGTGCAAGGCCATGCCCACAACCCAAGCAGCAGCTATCAGACCAAAAGAATACATTTTGTTAAGACAACGGCAAGAGTTCTTGGCAATAATACTCCACAACCCAAAATGACAAAGAGTCTAATAGAGTGAACAAAAGGAGCATGTCTGTGAGGAATAATGCTGAACAAAAAAGGCTAATTTGCCTTCTGATGATGGCCATCAAATTGCTAGATTAGAGGGCTTCGAGGCAATGGACAGAAAAGCGTTGGACAAAGGGGTTAGAAATAATAGTGAAATAGTATACAATGAATAAGAATGGTTTCATATCGAAACCCTAGTTTTGCAAACACAGGCAAAGCCCCTAACAAGCTCTGTGGGCTTTTCTACTCACTTTCGTGCAGTTAAATTAGCACACACTCGTTGAGCCAATCAAAAGCAGATCCTCCTACACCTTTAAGCACTGGCTGTATTAATGACTGTCGCACCCTAACAAGTCATCCATGAGGTCAGCGTCTCAAGTACTAGCTGGGTGACAAGCTTACAGAGCTCGGCGCGTTTAGTAATACTGACTGCTTGTCGGTCCTTGACACAACCTTTAATGAAGCATAGTGTTTGACTACTATGTATGCTTGTATGTATGCCTGTTTTCTGTGAGGCAATATGTTCGTAATTTAGGGTTGTGCCAAACCTCAACAGGCCATTAAACTTCAGGCCGTATAGGTCTGAAACTAGAATGTGTATGGCTAGAACCTCACTTCAGAATAACGAGTCATCCTTAAGTTTCCTATTACAGCTATAGGTTGCATGTATTTACTCTAATACTGTACCAGTAAACATTTAGTAAGAAGGATATAACAAAAAATTACAGATACATCATTTAGGAACAAAACCCCTAAAATAATCTTGAGTATAAAACCCTTTTGTAGCTCCACTGACAGCACCATCCACTCATAGTTTTTCTTTCCTGATTTAGGGCCAGTCTGAGGTCGGTCTCAGTTTGGCTTGGCAATGCTGGCTGACTCCCAAAACATCTCTTTGGGCTCGTCAGCCCTGGATTCCTGGATGTTACCCACACTGCAGGAGGAAGTGATGCGATGGTGGAAGAGAAGGGGTTGAGAGAGTTGAAAACAAAGCCATCAATGTGATTGGCTGTCTGGACAGAGGCCAAAGCGAGGACAGAAGGAGGGAGGGAGAGGGAGGGAGAGGGAGGAAATGTAGAACAGAAAGAGGGAGGGGGAGATTGTCTTCAAACCTTTTAAGTGCCCTCTGGAGGGGTCAAGAGGATGCCAAATCTGTGGGGCTTCTCAGTACTGGCTCCCAGCATGCGTGAGTATCCTTCTGTATACCTGTCTGTGCCGATCTGTGTTCATCTGTCTATTTGTCCTGCGTTTGTACCTACGCCGTACGTGTGTGTTTGGAGGAGTGCATAATTGCCCCCAAGGGTATGAATTCACACATGCTTCTGTATGTCATGTGCGTGATTGTGTACGTGAACAGTACGTGTGTGTGGGAGGCCTTCATGTATTTACATCTGATAGCAGATCCGCCACTCGATCTTGTCCACCGGTGTGAGCAAAAGGTTCATTTGGATAACAATTTTTTGTTTGAAATTCAATTATGCCATTGGGGATATGAAGAGGCCCATTACTATTCTCACTCTCCACTTTATTTACTGTCCCTCTGGCCAAATGGATCTGGAGAGGACTAGACTGCCAGTCAGTAGATGACCTTTGGTGCCATCATTTTTTTCAGCATTGTTTTTTTCAAGGTCAGTCCTAAAAGGGAAACCTGGTAGACCAATCAGCAATCAAGCACCCACTGAGATGGTGTGTGATGGGGTATGTGTGGGACTCATAATAGAAGTGGAAGGGTAGGGTCAGTTTCACTTCAATCAAATCAAAATGTGAAATGAAAACCATTCATTTCATTTTCATTAGTGACAATATTCATTATGCCCTATTTCATTTAAGATAAGGCATGTTGACCTTTCAAGAGAACTGGTTTGTCATTAAAAATCCTTGAAATGAATTGTTTAATTCATTGTCAATTGACACCATGCACACTTCACCTTATCGCACTTATTCTCACACAGAGGTCACAATTCGTCTAATGGTTCTGATCAAGGATCCCTTCACTCAGATTCACTGAGTTGGAACTAACTACCTCGTGTATTTAGTTCAATCTCCAATGATCGTAGTGTTACAATATATTTATCTCATTACTATGTTATCCTTTTGAGAACTTCACACCACTCTATTTCACATTTTTTTTATGACAAAGGGTAAATAAATCTGATAAAAGGAAATAACCTTTGCAATAAAATTCTATTTGTAATGTGTGAACCTTCAAAATGAACCCTGGTTTCAGAAGATCAAGTAGAGGATATTTATACATACATACACATACACGGAGTCATCTGTATCTGACAGCAAGAAGTTAGATCAGCATGCAGGGCTTGAAAAATGTTATGTATGTATGTGTATTGCACCAAGACCAACTCTACAGGCCTGTGAGGTGGTACAAGGCGAGGCAGTGTTTCATGTTAGTCACGTTCACCATTTTAGTTCTGCATGTTAGCATGCTATCATTTGCTAATAAGCACTAAACACAAAGTACAGCTGAGGCTGATGGGATTGTCATGAATTTTACAGATATTTGGACATAAACCAAAGTACTGGGAATATTAAATTGTCTAATACATAATTAAAGCTTGACCTGCTAATGATGCTAGATGAAAAATTAAGGGATCAACAAAATGATCACAATTCATGCAGAGAGGGAGAAGAATGTCTGTACCAGATTTCATGGCACTCCATCCGCATGGTTGTTGCCATATTTCAGCCTGGTGGTGGATCGACCAACGGGCCAACACTGTCATCTCCTAGAGTCTGCTAGCTTGGCCAAAACAATTACTGGATGAGATTAAATTTACAAAAAACATGTAGCGTATATGTATAGAAGAATTACAACTATTAGCCAAAAGCATTTTCGTCAACCAGAATAGAAACAAAACTGTGAGGGAGAAAAAAAAAAGTGTGAAGAGCAAAACTAACCAAAATTAAAAGATATTACAGAGCTTCCTTGTAATCCAGTACACAACTCAGTAATTTTGAGAAGAAATTAACCTTAAAATTTAAGTTCACCTTCAACTAAAATCAAAAGTTCCAGAAGTAAATTAGCACAAAACATTTAAAAATTAGCTGAAAACGGTGACTATCTACACACAAATATCTACAGTATCTGTCACTGCCTCTTTCTTTGTCTCTGCACAAGTTAGCTTATTAACATCATGACACTCGGCCGTAGCTGTAGTAACCAGTCCATATGTGTCTTTTCACCACAGAGCTCTGACATCTCCTGTCATAACGTTTGTCACAATAAACCCCATCATGCTACTGTCCTTGTCTGATGCCATGCCAAACAAAAGTGGCGATTCACAGCCAAAATGGGTTTGTGCTCACACTATGCATGTCCTTTCTGCCATTTTCACCTTCTCTTGTGTTTTTCCACTCTCACTCATTCTGGCTGCCTCCTGCCAGTCTCGCTTTGTGAGTCTCTTCTTTCTGGTATTATTCCCGTTTAATCAAGATTTCCTTTCCTTGCTGTTTCCTCAGCTTTTTAAAGACTAGATTTTCCCGCATCTGAGACACTCTCAGGATAATGTGATTGACCACGGTGAATATTTGAAACAGTGTTATGGGTGATGAAGTCAATGCAATCCATTCTACTCTAATCAGAATTCATTACATTGCATTAGACAGAGGCACTGTTCAGCCATCCATTTGTCATTTTCTGAGAAATGGCTACAATAGGCAAAAAAAAAAAGGAAAAATCAGTATTCACACCAAATTACTTTAGCTACAGTGAATAACGGCTGTTTCCACCGAGGGTATTGTAATGAAGAAATGGTTATGAGGCGGCAATGATTTCGAACTGTGTTTCAACAAGAAAATCTGGAAGAAGAGGAAAGAGCAAAAAGACAAAAGGAAAGAATATACACACATTCATACACACAGATACGAGTGAGACAGATGTGGGCTGCCACGCACAGGTTCCAACTGTTCATAATGAAGGGCATTCACCGTTCTGTTCCGGCTCTCCCACTGTCAACACAATTCTTTCACACTGGGTGTCTTTCCCTCCCCCTTGTGCCCTCCCTTCTATCCGTCCCTCTTTTCCCTTTCTTCCATGTTTCTTTCTCAATCCTCTTTGGAGCAAAGGGAGGACTGAGTGTGTAGAGGAGGGAAAGATAGAGATAAAAAGTGAATCGAGAGGGAGAGCGCGCCAAAGGGAGCAGATCTGCAGGACAGCTTGGAGAACAGCGTGCGGCCATGCTTGTCACTTCTCCCTCCACCCGTCCCGTCTACTGGCAGGGGCTTATGCGCACAAGAGCGCTTACTGTACCTGGGCATCTGCGGCGCTCCAACGGGTGGGTGGGGGAGCACCGCAGGCCTCAGCACCTCTTTAGCAGCCAGGCAATCTGCTCTGTGAGCCCCGGCCCTGCCTGTTGGACAGCGGAGGACACACAAACACAATGAGTCCGCCCACCCACCGGGGAGCATGGTCAGAGCTGAGGCAAGATGGTGGACGAGGCACAATCAACTGATGTACTTGATACACAAGTGATTCCCAACCAGGGGTATTTGTACCCCAGGGGGTAGTTCTGCAGTTGCCAAGGAGTACAAGGAAAGATTGCAAGGTAGCTCAAATTATTAAAAAAAAAAAAAAAGAAATGATAACTTGATTTAAAAAACATCCACATATTTTTTTAGGAGGGAAATAAACATTCAATTACACATTGGTGTGACGCTAATCTTTAGCCAAAGATTTATTGTCCCAAAATTGCACGGCACACACCCCCCATTAACCTTTAAGCCGCGTTTTGCCAAAGAGATTGCATGAGATCTAGTTAGCAACTGAGTCGACAAGTTGAAATAGCCAGCTAAAAGTAATAAATAAACAGTTTAAATAGATAGCTGAAAGTAATCAGCAATCAAAATAATTGTGTAAAAGGGTGGTAGAAATGTAAACTTGAACCTAAGACATCTAAACTATGACCGTTCATTGGTATAAAAAAAATATATAGTAAAAATTTCCACTTTTAAGCAGTATTTCTTAACATGCACTTTCAAATCAACTGAAATGAACGATTTGGAACATGATGTGTGGTGTCAGTTTGATTTCATCTGACAAGGATGCGGGTGTATGCCAGACTAAAAAAGCTGGGAACCTCTGTACATCAACTTCTTGCAGTCAGGTATGTAAAACATACAGTTTCCATAAATAAACATCCTGCAGATGAACAATTCAGTGCTGGATTAGTGTAACAGTTTTTTTTTTTCGTGCTCTAAAAAGCAGTGGCAACAGCTGTTGGGGCCATAGCAATTTGTATGAGAGTCAGAAACAAAACAGTCCAAAATATGTAGCTAACTAGCAGTTGACATCCTCAATCCCTTGAGGTCACTTCCTCCCACGCCTCCAGACCGCATTCTCCAGATAGGCATGACACCCCCCCCCGACTTCCCAGCCCTCAGTGGAAGTGCTCAGGGCGTCTGAAGTACGGACTGAACAGCTGTTTGAATTAAATCTGCAAGAGTGAGTCTAGACGGGGGCCAGGTTTATTGAAGCGATGTCGACTGTCAGATTGATGGAAGACAAGGGGGAGATGGCTCAGCTTGTTACAGGCGAAGCCAAACTGGATTCTCTGCCTGTAAGCTGCTGTAAATCTTGTCTGTGTGATGGGGAGATTAGTTGTAATTCTGAGGACATAAATACGGTGTTAGCTCGGAAGTGAAGCTGGCTGGAAACATGAACATAGGGATACAGAGAGTTAGACCAGACATATACTGTAGCTATTTAGTTTGCTTTAACACATGGAGTTTAATTTTTTGCCTATAAAATCTGTATTTTATATGCCTTTTTGAAAAAAATCCTGATGTCCAGAAGCCACTGATTCAAAAACTCAGACTACCTCAAAAATGTGACTTTTTAAAAGCAAGGATGGCTTATAAAAGCAGTCCAATATCCAGTCCAGAGTCGGCATGTCTCTATATCTGCCCTGTAGTTTCCAAAAAAAGAGGAAATGTGTTTTTCTCTGTTCATATTTAAGATATTGCACTTCTTCGTATTGGTGTTTGGATTATTTTTCACAAGTGCACCCAATTGATTATTAATGAAATTAGTTAAATCACTTAAACCATTACAGTGGAAGATTTCCACTTGGAATTGCACAGGTTATTGTACCTGGAACAGTTGAATTTGCATGAAACATTTAGATGTAAGTCTGAAATGTTGGCCATCGTTCTATCTCAGTTGAGATAAAATATAAAAACAAGAGAAAATGTATATTGTAAACAAACTGCCATTACATTACAAATTGGCAGCAAACTAGACCTTGCTTCTGTTTGCCATAAGACCATGTGATATTTAAGTGCATGTGTGTCTTTCATTGTGTATCAGGATTGCAGCATGTTATAGTATGAGCAGTGTGTGCAGTGTCCTGTTACAGCTTGTGTTTCTGCTGCAATTGTGTGGTAGCTTCTGCAGCAGTGTGTAGAGTGTGTATGTGTGCATGAGTGTGTATGAGTAAGAGGTGTGGACACCGAACGTGTCTCACCAACTCTTTTGAAAGTGACTCTGACAGTTTGGATAACAGAGCTACCCTGCTTCCTCACTGCCCACACACATATAAAGACACAAAGGCACACGCATTCACACGCACACACACACAGAAACACACACACACACACACCACAGTCACATTGCCTTCAGATGGCAGGCTCCTCCAATGCCAAGTGTTAGGGGCCAGCTTATAATTAACTTGCCTGCCAAGTGGTATTATATATCATCAAGGGCTCGACATTGGCCGAGAGGAAGTAAAAAAAGAAAAAAAAATGGCAGTGCTGTTGTGCGCCGCCTAATAAGGTCAACGCAGTGGCATGGTAAATTACAGTTATTTCTACCATTTAGACAACAAATGTGGTCAGGTGTCAACTCTTGCTTCTCACATGGAAGTTTGCTGGGCCTGAAGGAAGAAGCAACCTGGCCCTGTTTGGTGAGCAGAGTCAGCAAGAGTGCCATGTGAGTGTGTCACAGCAAAATACTGTTCAATTATGATTTTCTCAAGAAAAAGACAGAAATACACAGAGATAAGGGAGGGAAGAAGGAGCACTGGTGACTTTCAAGCCAAATGATGGCAATTAATGTTGTTGTTTATCAGCTTGAGGCAGATTTTTCTTCTTTAATTAACTCAGTGTGAGCACACTCATGTGGTTTGATGAGTGCCTTATCCATCCAAGTGGACACACTTATACATACACTGCACTGCCTCTATCTCCCCCTGCTTCCGTCTCTGACTATCCATCCCTGTAGTGTATGTGCACACGTGGGCATTTTTAGTCCACAAGTCATATCTTGTCGAAAAATTAGTTTTACTCAACCTGGCTCTAGGTTGAGGTTTGTCAGGCCTAAAAAAAATTCTCCACTGACTGGTCTTGTTTTTGAAGGCAGTGATATTTTTTACTTTTAGTTTCAGAGGACTTACTGAATAATATGATGTAAATTGATAACCCCTAACAGGTAGGAATGTCCATTAATGGTAAAATTGTTGTTAAAATTATTGTGCCAACAATTTTCTAACAAATCTGAATATAAATATTGAATGCAGAATTTTCAGATTCTAAACTGTTTTCACTATGATAAATCTAACATGATTATATTTCATTTTGCATTGGTTGAAATTATTATAGCAAAAATATATTTTTTAGATGTATGTATGTATGTATTTATGTATTTTTAGATGTATTTTACAGTGATAATTAGTTACATATTTATGGGGGTACATCTCATACTGGTAATAATTGTTCATTGGCCAAATGTAAGCATAATATCAGTTGTGTTCTGCATATTAAATTACATTTGCGATGGGTTAAATCGGACCTCACTTTGAGATCAGGTTGGTCAGTTCCTCGTAAACTGGAGGCTGGAAGTTGCAATGACAATACATTTCAGAGATTCTAAGAGGCACTAAGCTGTGTAAAGTTGGTCAGAAGGAGGCTACAGTTTTCTTCACTGGCTCCCTTCTGTCTCTTTCCTCATTCATCTGGATGGTGTAATAGGGTTGAGGTGATTGATTGATCCCCTGGGTAAGATTGCATGTACCCAAGAGGGGCATTTCTGCCTCTATCCAATAATGTTTAGAGTTTGTTTTCCTTTATTGCATTATATTTAAATTTTGAGTATGTTGTCCCTATCAAAGCGGAAGTTTTTGTGTTTCAGTAAAAAAAAAAAAAAAAATAAAGTCAAATATGAATGTGTGTATAGCTGTATGCATGCATGTGCACCAGCACTTTATAACCAGGTGGTGCCTGTATTCCATCTGGAGTCCTTAACTCTTCTAATCTCAGAAATTAGGACATTAGGGGTAATAGAGATCTAAATTACATTCATCTAATATTACCTTTGCCAATCACAATTACACACCATGAATTAAACAAATAATTTAGGTTGAGGTAGCTAGTTAAGTTGAATGTCACCTCAGAAAGTGTCGCTCCCATAAAGTCCAACACTGATTGAAGTGGTATATTATCTCCAGTAGGTGTATGGCCCCACTGTGCCTATACGCACTTTGATAACACACCTTTGTGTGATGGATGGCTATTTTATGCTCAAGCCATACTTAAATTGTAATGATCTGTATGTGGTTGAGAGGTAGACTCTTATCCAACTGGAACAAAATGAACAGAGTGGGTATTACAGATTCTAACCTTGCTCCTTCTCAATTAGGGCCATGCAGACAAATTTCCTCTTCTCAGTTGCTGTTTTGTCCTCTTATAGCTACCCCCCTGCATTACTCTGTTCTAGAATTACAATAAACTAATTCCTGCCTGTTTCGCACAGACTGTGAATAATGGGAGTGACAAAAAGGGTCGCTCAGCAGCAATAGTCGTACAGGCTCTAAGCGCTGTTTTGTTAGGCTTGACTAGCTTTTGTAATTATGTTTTCCCCACAACCTCCCCTGACCATGTATAGCCCAAAACTGTGGAATTCAAATGACTGAAGTATAAAATGCATTCCACTTTGCAATATGATCACAACCAAGTCTATTTAAATGGTGGGAGGCTTTGTTTCATTTCATGCATAGACAATTTAAGTAAGTAAAAATTGGTATAATTTTATTTACTATTGTGTCTGCATTGATTATATTGCACAGCATAACCTTTTTTAAACCAAGAAGTTGTGCGGTTTAGAGAATGTGAGCAACTATGATGTCCAGTGAAAGAAAATGGTGACCTGCATGAAAGACTAATTGCACTGTAAATGCACTTTTGTTAAACCTGCAATATTAGTTTCCAGTCATGTTATAATTCTCACCCTTGACTTCAAGCATATTAATTGGCTTTGGATACTTTAAAAAAGTAGAATAACAAAATTCTTACATTGTCCAACTACATGGGCTGTCCCTTTCGTGCTATTGAGTGGAGAGACATTGCTTGGCTTAGTGTCTCTAAGCCAAGCTCTAAGTCTCTAAGCTAGCCATGTAACATCTTCTTAGTGTGGGCCTTTGTGTTTTGCACAATGGTGTACTTACAGTTAATGGTTATTTCAACTGGTGGTATCTTCACAACAGTAATATTACAAAAAAACGTCACCAAATCCTGAAAAACTTATCTAACAGGCCCTAATTACCTCAGCTTAATGACTTACAATCAACACATCTTGGCAGCAATCTCCCAGTTGCATCCTGGAGCCCATTTGGTTCAGAAGTTGGAGGTTGGTCCTTAATGAAACCCAGCATGGAATCCCCCAAAAAGCAGAACACAGTAATTAGAAGCTTGCACAAACACAGAAAAGGCAGCAAACAGTGATTAGTATGTAATTGTAACCCGGTAAAGGAAAAGGGGATCTCTGTTGTCGAATCAGTAGAGGAAGGGGTTAATTAAGAAGCAGCACAGAAGGTTCTGTAATGGTCATGAAAGTGAAAAAAATATTTAATATTCATTAATACTCATTTTTGTTTCCCAAAATAATTGCATGTTCTAACTTTGCAGATTTATACTTTGAAATTGACTGAGCTAAACAAATGGAATTATTTTCTCTTTACAATGGCTCAGCTAATGACTTGCAACGGACTATTTACAGACTCTTTTCCTGCCTGAATATCAAAAGAAGAAGGGGTAAAAGAAGAACAAAAGCCAGTGAAAAAGGATAGCCTTGAACAAATAATGTCATTCAGATTGTCTCAGAGGCTCCCTCCTCCCCTTCCCTATCTTCATCATCCAAGGCCATTCTGGGGTCACCAAATTCTGTCTGCATGTGGTCAATTAGGGTTGGTCACTGCCGACAGGGTCAACGCTGGGTCTCTTGACCCCCTCTACAGCCTCATTGCACCCCCCCCACTCCATCCTCTCTGTCTATCAAACAGAAAGGCGGGGTCGAGTAGGAGGCAGTCCCGGCATTTTTTCCCCCTGGGGCCTTCTAATGATGACAAGGGCTTCCTCCAGGGCTCATTAAGAGCATCATCTAGAGGAGACTCCCTTAAAGGCGCATAAAAGACACTGTCTGGATGTACAAGCAGCTGAAGCATGTTCTCACCGGGATTACGGGCCAATTTACCGAGTGTGAACTAGAGCAGCTCAGGCACAGGCCCGCCAGTCCTCCAACCCAGTCATCACAGAATTGTTTCAAGAGTTTCCAGACAGACTGTATCCACTGATATAAGCACAAAATGCCCAAAGTGTTGGCGTTTCATCCAAATGGAACACTTGAATGAAACAGCACATGAGTGTCGTGACTTTGGCGATCCTGTCAGCATAACAAGACTGTTGCCCCTGACCCCCAACATGCCCGCTAGCTCCCTCCGTCCCTCGCTCTCTTCCTCTCTCACTCCCCCTCTCCTTCTGCTCTTGTCGGCTGAGAGTCAAAGTTCTCCCTTAATCAGCACAATGCTCTCAACGGCAGGTGTTAGTGGGCTTTTTTCTGGCTTCTTGATCACCCCTCGGGGAGCGCACTGGCCTCCGATGCTGGGCACACAGCAGGAGATGTCATCTGGAGGAGAGCCACCCACGGCGGCGACAGAATCAGGCAAATTGCTCTCTCCACAGCAAGAGGGAAAGGTTAGGGCCACGGGATTAATCCAAGCTGCGATTCAGCGCACAGAATTACAGTAGGAGGTTAGCGAGATGCGTGTAGCTCACCAAAAGTAGTTTGCATAAATATGACTGAGTGATGACAATATGGCTTCAGACTAATTTGAGGAGGAAAATTCAACAATCTCTTTTTAGACTGATCAAATATGAAGTTCTATGTTCACTCAGTCAGCGGTTTATTAGTTACACCTAAAACTAATGCAGTCTAATACCACATTGCTGCAATAAATAATACCTTGATGCAGGTTTGTAAGAGGTGTTTCTTTTATTTAGCCTACCTTCATTGATATAAATGGGGTGAACAAAATAATATAAACACCTGTCAGTATAGCGCAACACAATTGAAGAGCACCACAAACTTTGTCCTCCAAAATGATCATAAAGTTGAACACTTCTCTAAAACAGTTGCAACAAAATCGGAACATTATTACTTTCATGAAGGTAGGCTTTATTGTGGGACTGATGTGTTTCACTGCATTAGTTTTAGCTAGGTGTATCCAATAAACTGCCAACTCAGAACATAGGCAATTTTGTAGCATTATCACAAGACACAGCCAGTCACTCTTAATGTGAAATAAATGGAATCTGGCCTGCAGTATATTCTGGATTTACTAATTAACCTATTGTATATTAGGATACATTAAAAAAAAATAAATCTCAGTTTAAAATGCTAAAATGATCACTCAGCATGCGATTGGAGTGATAATCTTTTAGTGTCTTAACAAAACTGCCAGGAAGTTTGATGTCTGATTTTAACACGTGCAGATGTGTTTTCACCTCACCTCACCTCACCTCACATCACAAATCCAAATGCATTTCTTTCCAATCACTTTTCTCCAGCGATGTTGTCATACACATTTGCACCTCTAAATTTTGCTTCACATTCTTCCCAAACCCAGATTTAGAAGTGTGCTGCTAATTGGGATGACTGCTTCATGCATAGTGTATGCAAGAAAAGCTTTAAGTCTGTTTTCACCTGAGTAATTTTGCTAATGACTATTTCCATAAATTAAAGTTAGAAAATTACATTATACAAGTGATGTTAATTTGTCGGATTTATGCTTAAGTTTTAGCAGTTAATTTCACCATGCTGACCACAGGTTATTGTCAGATGTCAGTGGCAGTTACGATATATTAAACTGCTGCAACAGATTCTGTGAGACTAATAAAACCACGTTGACTTTCAGATTACACTGCAGTGGCATTTGCTTAGCTGTACAATCTGTCAAATGCAAAATATTTAATGTTAATGTAGTGGTAGCTGTTTTTATGTTATGTAAACCTTCGTTTTATAACTCAGGCTTTGGAGTCAATGTATCCCCTTCAGCTTCAATTTGTCACATTACTCGCTGCCGTGCTGGCTCGAAGGGGGTTAGTTTCAAAATAATGGAATATTAGATTTGGAGCCACATTCCCAACAGTGAGGACAAAGCACTTAAATTTACTTTGGCACCAACATTCAGCAGTCACACAGGGAGATTTTTGACACTGACATGAGAGATTGATATTCATTTTGGTATTTCCTCATGGCAGCTTTCGTGGTATACAAAAATGACTCAGCTGCTCGTATGCCACCTTGGGCAGGGCATGTAGTCATAGGCAGTTGGCTCAGAGTTTCAGTCAGCCTATCAGTGCCTGAAATGTAACAGGCACGGGTTGATGTCTCTAGGATTTTATGATGCTGTGGTGCAGGTTATGCAGAATACACATGCACACTGCAGCAATTCTGTTTGCAAGGTTTATTTTGGAGGTTTAAAAAGTGGTACCAGGACACCGAAGCTCATTTGGTGGTCTGCTCAACAGTGCACTCTCTTTCCTGCAGCTTCTGCTTTTGAGGGCTCTTGTCACATCCAGCTATCAAAGTGTATGCGTCAGCAATCTCTGCTTGTCATGAGGGCTTTGGGGAGAGACTGGTTTCTAACATCCTCTCCTGAAATATTTCCAACAAGTCATGAGGCGGAAATGTGTGGTGATGCGCCCAACTGCTCCTCAGCAGGAATGGCCCATGATGCCGTCGAAGGCTCTTTCAAAGGAGCAGTTCAGACCCAGTGGGCAGATCCCTCTCAGGTTGTTGTCAATTAAGACAGCATTGCTGCTTGCTTGAGTGTTTGTGTGCACTTTTGATCTGCTTGAGCTGCATTCTTATCAGAACTCATGACTGAACCTTTATGCCTAACAACGTTTCAGCTTGAGGCGTTCAATCCTCATCCCACTGGGGAGACAGGGGAGAGAAGATCCATCATTTGTCTCCTTTGTGTTGACATGCGTTGACATGTTATTGTGAAACTCACGGCTACAGTACACACTGCAGCTTGTTGCCTGTTATGTGGGAAGGGTAAAGCCCCACGGACTCAGCCACTCCTAGCATATGACAATTGTCTATTTTGGCAGGGAGGTACCCTCTCTTTGTTGCTCATGCTCAGTCCAAGCAAGTAGAGTGAGAGGGATATTTGTGTAAAGGTGTCATGGTCAAAGCCCCGAGCATTCAACAGGTTTTTCTCTTTCCTCCTTCCTTCATAGAAGAGGATGTGATGAGTGGTGGCTCATTCAAAACTGGTTGTGTTCTTTTTTTAATCTTCTCTGGGGTCCTGGTTAGTACTTAAAAAAGCACTACTTGTGAACTAGACAAAACAGAGAATACTGTAGACCTGAATGTATACCCCACCCCAACCGTCACCTCACACGGACACACACACACACACACACACACCCTCTGCTTAGTTGATTGTCTTCTGACTGTTATACCTGTCCAGTCACATACTTGCGTCTTTGTGTCTTCCTGTTACGGACCTGAACTATGAGTGCGAGGCACTGTTTATAGTCTTGCAGTGCTGGTGCACTCTTAAAATCTGCATGTGCTGGTTATACTGCTACCATATCCTGCTTATCAGGAGGGACCAGCGGGTTATCGCAGATACCTTTAGTGGACTTGTTTACAGAGCTATGATGGCAGGGGTTACAGTTATTGGGTTATTTCGCTGTAAACCTAAGGGGTTTCTTTAGAGCTAGAAGCCTTTGTTAAATGAAATTATGGATATGTATTGGGACTCTGGTTCTATGATCACAGGTGGAGAGTTACAGTTTTTCACCTGTTTCTGAAGACTTAATAGATGAGTTGTCACCACAATCCTTTTGATGGGGTTTTATCAATGAAATTGAAAGGTTTACTCTGACTGGCTGAGCAGGTACATTATTTAACAAGAGTCTACAGCCACACTAGTAGCTCTGTGGGGCTTTGAGCTAAATGCAAAGCATTGCAAAATACTTACGATGACAATGCAACCATGCTAATTATTTGCAGGTTTAGTGTTTACCATGTTCAACATCTGAGTTAAGTGGGTTAGCATGATAATGCATGCAAATTAGCACTAAACACAAATTATAGTTGAGGAAAATTCAGAAGATCACCAAAGTTATTGCAATGAATTTCAAATTTCACGGCAATCCATCCAATAGTTGTCAAGACATTTCATTCAAAACCAGAAATGTCAACCACATGGTGGCACCCAAGGAAATCAGGGATCACAGTCATTAGGATACATAGTCCGGGTAACATGAATGGACAAAATTTCACACTGACCCATCCAATAGTCAAATTAGTTTTATTTATCCATCCATACATCCATTAGCTATACAGCTTATCATGTGGGTGTCGTAGAGGGGATGGAGCCAATCCCAGCTGACATTGGGCAAGAGGTGTTGTACACCCGGGACAAGTCACCAGTCTATCACAGGGCTCAATTTTATTTATATAGACCAAAAATACAAATTTTTTAAAAATACTCAAAGGGCTTTACAATCTGTACAAGACAAGTTTGGCAATGTCAGACATTGCTTAATTGTGTTCTAGTGTTTTGGTTTGATGGTGTGGGCAGTTCACATTTGGGGGCTTGCCACAGGGTAAGACAACATCAAAAATAGGAAAACTTGTTCAAAGTATTTCTGATGGTCAATGAAAGAACCAGTTACTAAATATCAAACACATGAAAGTTCATGACAGGGGAGGACCTGTACTCTTTACTCACTTTTCTCTCATCTGTTGCCTTGTAGCTTGTATGAAGCCTAAGAGATATGTTTGAGTAGACTTAAAGAAAATGTGGGTCGTGTATTACTGGCCAACAAAATCTGGAGCTCTATCTTTGGTCTTCCTCTCTCTGCCCTTGCTCTTTCCCCTCATCTGCTCTCTCTCTCTAATTAGGTTCTACAGCAAGTGCAGACTGGACAGGGGCCGATAATGGAGCCAGATGTTCGAAGAGATTTCACCCCGCAGGGGAATGTTTTGTTTACTACAAGATGAAAACAACTCTCTTGCCCTCACTCTCCTATTGGGGTTGTTTATGTGCAAAATCACATTTCCACTCCCGCTCTGGTTGAGTTTCAGATGCCAAGAACCACTTGAAATATACATTTATTTTGTATATTACTAGGCTGTAATTTAGTTGATTGAAAGACCTAGTGTTGTTTTTTTTAGTTTTCAAAACATCTAAAATTGCTTGCCATATTCTTTTAGATAAATAACACAGTGCACAATCCATACAATTGAAACCCACATTGGTTGCATCAGCAGAAAAGTCGTCCCTTACCTTCTCTGTTTTCCCCTCATCAAACATAGCGTTAGAACCATTATCCAGCTCAACACTTATCACCACAAAATTGACATGTAACCCATTTCTGGGATGATTAATTTAAGCTTTGGTGTGGCCTGCCGGAGGATCAGTCATAATCAGCAGACAGAGAGAAAAGGAAGAGAGAGCTTGGGTCTCTATATCAGCCACTGCAGAAAAACAAATGAAGACACTTGGAATCAACTCCATCTGCATCTCAGCATGATTCGTGGAGCAGGATTAGGAGGCCGGGTCAATGAGTTTGATGCAGAGTGTCAGTGCTGGGTATGTGATTGGACAGTAATACCCTCACACTCGTCAGCATCTTGAGATCCTCTGAGATTGTAATTGGGTAGTGGTCAAGACTCAAACAACTGATAAGGTTGATTAGTCCAATAGCATTGGAAGGCAGTGGAGGGCTTTACAAGAATCAGGCAGAGATGAGATGAACTCCGCAAGGAGATCCAAAGTTGATCAGGTCATGGAACTGAGTAATTCAGTATTAGTGTTATGACTGTGAATGTTTGTAGAGTAGTCACTTCAAATTAGTCAAGCAAGGACCAAAAACTAATCAAATTAATTCAAATCTATTGAAGAATAAACTAGTGAGTGGGTTTGGTAACAAGAAATACAAAATAGGATTATTATCATTTGAACAAAAACATGTTGAATGTAAGAAAGTTGGTCAGCAGTATATTATATTATAAAACAGTTTTTGTTTTTGTTTTGTTTTTTTACTCAGGAGAACGTTGTTGAACTAGTTTTGTGATGGTTTTAAAAAAGACACTCATAGTGAAAAATGTTAAACACAAAAGGCTGGCCAGTGATTTGAAAAGTAAGTTGAGCACATCTGGCCTCTAGAAAAAATCTTTTAAACTCTTCTCAGCACAAACGACATGCTTGCTTTCTTTCGATTCTCCCCCACCTCACTCTGGTCTGCTCTCAGCGTCGAGAGAGAAAAAGCACAATCACATTAGGATGAAGTCAAATCTTCCTTTTGTGAAATGCCAATCCAATTAGCTCATTCTCGTTTAGCTCCCTCTTCTTCAATGGAGGTGTTTGCATCTTTTACAAGGATGATGTGCGGTAAAAGGCACATTTGGTAAACAGTGTGGCCTTCGGGCTTTCCTGTGGGACTTTTCGAGCTAGGTGGCTAATGAAATGGGTCCAGAAGAACAGCAGGGAGCCGTGAGGAAGGCCATGTGGAACATAACAGACAGTGGTTGGTTCTCCTGGGAAGGAGAACTGAAAATAGGATGATCCATGTCAGTTGGGAGGTGTGGTGCTTCAAAGACCCAACAGTATTGATCGTTGATAAATACCCTCATGATTGCTACTGAAATGGAGAAACCCCAAATGAACGAATCCTTCTCATTAACAGAAAAAAAACCTTACATTTCATTTAAAATTTCAGGGTGATAGTTACAATGGACAGTTTCGGTTTTAACTTTACCATTTTTCTCTTTCAAATAAGTTTGGCTAACATGGGTCTTTGATTTTAACCTGTTTGATCATGTGACTATTCATGTTTTTCACCCCATCTTATGTCTATTTAGTGATGTCACCATGATCCCAAATGTCAGCAATTAAAGGGGCACTCTATTAATTTTGTATTGCATTCCACAGCAGAACAAGTTGAGATATCCTTAACATTTTAGGCCCTTGTATTGGTCAAGCCCCAAAAACACTGGGTCCTACATTTCCCAGAATGCAACCTGATGACATCTTTCAGTAACCCTTGTATACCTGGTAAAAATCCATGTTTTTCAAACTCAGCTTTTTTATCTTTTAAACCATGTTTTGCTGTTAAAAATGTTTAGTTTACATGGCCAAGTTGAGATAACCCTATTGACATCACTATGACATAGTCATAGTTACTTTTTCAGACTTGTAGAAAGCTCTGCCAGAGCCACAGATGACATTATACAACTGTTTTCATACACTGAGAAGTACTCCTCAATTGGCCTCCATCTGTATAATTTGGTGGAGTGCCCCTTTAACTTGGTGAGCACAAACTTAGTATTGCTAGAAATTATGATGACCAAAATTGTAATAAACCAGAATCATCTTTTTATTAATGGGAGCACAATCAAGGTGAGGTCAATAAAGGTGCTAAAATGTAACACATTTTTAACATGACAAAAGTGTATTTGGTATACTGTATTTTGGTGCAAAGCCCCCAACTAATGAGATAGTTTACCATGTCCGACTAAAAGCTCTTGGTCATTCGTGTTGAACTTAGACTTTTTTTTTTTTTTTTTTTTTGTATAAAGTTTCTGGAGTATATATGCCTGGGAGGAAACCCAGCAGACCTCAAATTATCCTCCTCCTTTTTCAGGGTCTTTTCATCATTTCAGCCTTCTTGCACACCATTCCTTTACTCTTGGACATTTTACCCACAGTTATATCTGTTCTCGCTTGCACATTATTTTCTTGCTTTCTTCTTCTCTCCTCGCTCCGGTCCCTGCTTCTGCCAATTTCATGCCAGGCCAGGGCTTGGAGAATCACCAAGGGCGTTGTGAACAATCAGACGACTCTTCCTTCTCCCAAAAACAGACCTGAGTTCTTCATAATCAACCATTTACTTTCTTCTCTGTCGCAATTAAAAAGCGCCAGATACAAATTATTTTTAGACATGGCGCTCATCTCCTATTTTGCATTTCACAGTTTAAGATTATTTATCTAAACACAGCACTGTGCGAGTGTGCATTCCGAGGCCCGGAGCTATTTTCCACATGGGCAACCGTGAAGTCATATTGACACTAAACATATGGTCGGCCCTGTTTTGAGATACACTTGCAGACTCCCAACGTTTCAGTTGTCTTAATGAATAATACCATGGTGGATTCCAGCGTCTGGAATCAGTGGAATTTTTGAACAGCACCAACAATGCTTTCATGCATGAATTAACGCTCTGCATTTCCATTTTTACATGGTGCTGGGGAACACAACGGTTTGTAATTTCATTTGCAATATTATGAGGGAGGGCCTAAAAGAGAGACCCATCCCGCTTGTAATAAGTGGCCCATTTTATGTTGATTTCCATTCCAGTTCAGCTGAGTACATCCCAGTACAGTAAAAAGATTGAAGCATTTGAGCAATATCAATATTATATTTTATATATATTTTACGGTACTAAACCACCAATCCTTAGTGATATATCCCTTTGTTATTGAAATGATTCTCTTTCAGAGAACCCTGGCTTTGTATCAAGACTGGAGCTATTCCTGTGTGCACTGAACGGAAGAAACCTAATACTAAGTGACAGGATAGGAAATGAAAATAATGAGATCTCATAAATATAGTTTGGAAGACAAACTGTCCCCTGCTGCTCAGACAGAAGGAGATATTTCTGTCCGCAGGCCTAATTTCAGTGACCGCTGAGGTGCAGGGGTAGCTAGAGAAAGAGAGGCGAGAGGATTTGTGTATTTGTTCATGAGTATGAAAGACAAAAGTATGTCTACTCTCTTTCTTAAGTTTGTGAAGGTCATGTTGAGGGGGCACACTGATGTGGTAATATCTATCTCATGCTGTGGCTATCAAAAACTCCAAACAGCCGAGTAGGAGATTCACTGAAAAGATGAGATGAGCTCACGGTCTAGGGTTTTTTAATAAGAGACTATCTACAACTTTTGTCTGCACAGAAAAACAAGACTAATGGCACCAATATACTCTGTCAGAACTGTTTCCCAAAATCTTTTTTTCGTTTTTTACATGCCTGTTCGTGGCACTTTTCATGTGTTTGAACGAGTGCAACACACAAGCATTACAAACATTTCCGATATGGTCAGGCAACAAGTTCTATAAAATAGTTAATTACTAGCCTAACCAGGTCCAAACAATCTGCAGCCATACTAGCAGCTCTGCTCATAATGACAGTGTTACTATGTTGATGATTTGCAGGTGTAATGTAAACCATGTTTACCATCTTAGATTTGCATGTTAGCATGCTAATGTTTGCTAATTAGAGCTTAGTAAAAATTGAACGAATAAAAATTTTGACCTGATGATTGCTCCAGATGAAAATTGACGGGAACACCAAGGTTATTACAATTCATCCTGAGGAGAACATGAATGTGTGTACCAAATTTCATGGAGATTTATCAAAATGAGACATTTCACTGAAAATTGCAAATGTCAACCTCATGGAGGTGCTAGAGGAGAAAATCTAAAATGTGAACTTCATCACTGCACTAGGGTAAAGGTCAGGAGATCACCAAAGTCATTAGGCTTCATCCTCTGGGGACAATGGATGTCTACAGAATTTCATGGGAATCCATCCACTAGTTGGTGTGGTATTTTAGTCTGGACTAAAGTGGTGGACCGAGTGACTCACTGATTAACACTGCCATCCAACTGGTTTGTATCTACTGTGTATGATACTGGAGGTGTTGACTTTTAGAGGGTTCAGTAGATTTATGACTGCACAGCCTGATACCCACTACAGCGCCAAATGTTAGGCCATATTTTACTGTGCATTCATAACATATATAAATGAAATAGTACAAAATAGTAACTACAAAATGTATTTGTTACGTCAAATGTTTGAGGTCTGGTGAGAGGTACATTATACATTTATGCAAATGTTTTTGTTTTGTGTCTAATACACCTTGTTGCATGTTCAGACACTCCAGGAAAACATATTGACTTCTTGACAGGCTTCATAAAATATAGTCAAATTAGGAATCAATTTGATGTTGGCAATTTGAGTTAAGATGAGTGTCTAAACAATAGACTTTGCCAATTATTCACCATATTTCAAAGAGTCAGATTAAACGTTGTATAAGCACTTTTTGTTACCGTGTAACAAAAAATTGCCCCTCTTGATGACTTTCATGTTTAATGACTGTTCCCAAAGTTTCTCTTAGCCAGGCCAGCCAATGAAATTTGATGATGTCAGTGAATTTTATTTTCCCTGATCTTGACAACTCATAACTTCGAAACCTTATTACGGCTGATTAGCAGTTGGTTGAGCTTGTGCTTTTGTGTGCATTTCTGTCACGAATAAATCTTGACAAATGGCCTCTTGGCTCACCACAATATGCATAATGTAGTACACACACATTTCACAACTCTGTGGCTACAGAGCTTGCTGATTAGCTCGATGTGTCTGACTTTGGTAAACTTGAATGTTGACTGACTAGCTCACAAGACAGTAGGAAAGTACAAAACTGAAGATACAAATCAATGAAAAGAAAAGGTACTGTGGCAACTGCAGTTTCTAGCAGCTCTCTGACGAAATCTGCACATATTCATATACATCAAATTGCCTCTATGTTTGCAGACTCCAATCAAAAAAACCAGTTGGTTATAAATATATCTCTATCCCCACTCCCAGATCACTGCAACCGCAAACAGTGCAAAAGTCAAGCCATGCAGCTGACATTTTCAGTTTAATTTCACCCCACAAGTTAAGTTTCCAATGGAAGAAATATGTTTCGCAAGACAGGTTTTTGAATTAAAATTAGATTTACTCGATACAATGGCTATAACTGAACATATAAATTAATATAGGTTTAATAAAGGCATAAAATAACACATCTTTTGATGCATTTTATTAATGTAAAAAACTATCTTTTTGACTCTAGACTCTATCAGAATGCAGAACGCACCAGCTCAGCTTGTCCTCTATAAGTCAACAACCCAGAGACTTTAAAATGGCATGGGCCTTGCTCACCATATGCTTTCTCAAGAGTTTCCAGTGAGTTGTAGCTGGCTCGATAAGTCCAATGCCAACCAAAACTCTATCTTGAAATCTTCTACAGCTAATTGAGAAAGGATAACAGAGCTGGTACAGTAAAGAGGGACAAGGAGCAAACATAAAGGTGCAGGTTAAGTGACAGGCCAGATGGTCTGAGTTTTGAACCAAAGTCACTTTACCCGATTGCACTCTTTTCACCTTCCTCTGCCTGTACTGTACTGCAGTGGCTGAATAGGCAAGTACACGTAATGATGATCAGTAAATACTGGATTATACATTTTTAAGGTCATTTTTGGTTAGACTTGGTGTGAAGATTATATTGTTCGAACTGGGAATATTTTATTCCGTGTGTTAATGCCAAATTTAACATGAGTATCAGAGCACTGTTATTAGGGTGGGTTACATTTGCAGTGGTGGAAGACATATTCCTTCTGGAATAAAAGTATCAGTACAGCAATGTAAGCATTACAATGTAAATTACTCAATTACAACTAAAGGTTCTTCATTTAAAATCCAACAGAAGTAAAAGTACACTGGTATTATCAGCAAAATCTACTTAAAGTATCAAAATAAAAGTACTTTTTCTGCAGAAAGAAATATCTCCTGTGAATGAGATATGATTAAGTAGAATATGACATTTGTAGATATTGATGCATCCACGTGTAAGCAGTATTTTACTGCGGGTCAAGGTGTAGTTCTTACTATTTGTTAAGTCCAATAGTTCCCAACCTAGGGGTCGGGCCCACTCCAAAGGGTCACCAGTTACATCTGAGGGGTCATGAGCTGATTAACGGGGTAGGGAAGAAAGAAAAACTAAGTTACATAAATTTGTGCTTTTATCTCACCTGGATTTGACCCTTTCTGGAGTAGCAGAAACTGGTCCTTTTCATACTAAAAATATCTGCCTCTCACAAACTGTCTCATTATTGCAGGGCCATATATGACAAGACTGTAAATTAGTGTTTGCACAATATGCCTGTTTTACATGATTCTAAGATATTTTCCAGCATGTCTGTTCAATTTGTTAACATTTATTTGATTTTCCGAGTTTTAGACACAAACATTAAATTAATAACCGAAGCCGAAGCCCCCTGCAGGTTTAGCCAGCAGTAAAGCCACTGATTATGAATCATGATTGCTTAGGGCCTCATAACCCTACCCTGTCTTCCAGGAATATTTTCTTGCAGATTTATCGCTGTTGTTTCTCTTCTGATGCGTTTTGATTGATGGCTGAGAATGTTTTTGCACGACAAAAATAATCAAATGCTTTGCACTCACTGTGATGAATTACCAAAACTAAACTTGATTAAGCTTCATGTTTTTACAGTGTGTTTTTCTGACTGTCGAGAAACTAAATGGCTTGAAGACAGAGTTGTCTAACCGCACAAGTGATAATGCAGACAATGGCAGTCTAGACAAGTTGCGAAAACCAATAATCATGTTGGCAAGGTGCTTAAGACGCTGCAAATGGGAGGGCAGTGTCTTTAAAGCAAATGGTCACAGAGAAAACTCACTGCTCATATCAGTATTGAACACTCTCACCCTTTCAAACAAGCTAAGTGCATTTTATTGGCAAAGTTTGCTTTAAAGATGAAATCACTCCACTGTGTTTCTGTGCACTGCACGCAATTCACAATCTCTGCCTGGTCAGAGTGATGCATTCAACAAATTCACACACACACACACACACACACACATATAAACACTCTCATGCATAGAGGCTACAGCACAGATGGATATTGATGACAGTGCAATACCAATTGGTGTAATTAATGCCCAGGTTATATTGGAAGGACATGGACAGCGATGTGGGCCATTTATCACCGGTTGGCTTGCTTATTCTCGCCCCATTGAGCCATTGGAGTAGGCTGGCTGAGCAGAATCTTAATTGCAGGCTCAACGCCCCCCACCCCCCGACCATGCCTGAAGACAGGAGGACAAGACAGGAAAGTCAAGCAGCCAGCCAACCCTCTCTCCGCCCTCTTTTTCCTTTCAGTCGTCATCACTTCTGCACGGCGTGCAACGAGAGAGAGAGAGAGAGGAAAAATACACGTGTGATGGTGAGAAAAGCACACACACCGGCCGCTGGATAAGTGAATGAGAACGAGGGGGGTGGGTGGTCACGGCTTGACTTGAAGTAGATTACAGAGCTCCTGAGGAAATACTTCTTAGCCCTCAAACTGACAGTGGAAGAGGATTGACCACTGCCAAGCCCCAAAATAAACATTTACACTTCTCCTGTAATGGACAACATTATGTAAAGAGATGGAAACGCAGAGCAGATCAAACCTGAACTGCAAAAAAAAAAAAAAAAAAAATCCCATTCTGCCAAATGGAAAATCGACAGGGAGCTTGCAGTCTGTATTTACCCCAGTTGGTGCGAGTGTCAGAGTCATTTTGTAGAAGATGTGTCATTTAAAATGTGTTTCAGCAGGAGAGATCCACACTGCTTTAAATGCACAGGATCCGCTGCCAACATCACCTGGCTGTTTCTCACAACATTTTTTTTTTTTTAAATTCCCAGGGGGTTTTCCAGTTAATGCATATTTTTTTCTTCATTTTTTTTAGATGTAGAGGTTAAGGTGGAGGGGCACAGGGCTTGTCAGAGCAGTGCCTAATTGAAAACACAAATGTCAGAGAGGAAGCGAGGCAGAGCACGGTAGCATGGTAGAGGAGCAGGCACCCTGGGAATACCAACGAGCGCTCATTATCATCACTGTGTTTTACTGTGTTGGGCCGGGTGAAGGGGAGAGGACCTGTGGGGAGGAGATGAGGTAGGAAGGAGGGATAAGAGAAAGGAGACGTGGAAGCAGAGGAAGGAGAGAGTTCACATGCAGAAGGGTGATGTGGAGCGAAGAGAGTGATGGGAATGAAAATATTGTAAATACAGAGAGGGCGCATCTGGGAAATGGCAAGAGGCAATACGCAGTTGACAGGTGGGCGCTGAGGGACATGCAGAGACAGATATTTGCACAAATGGTTGTGGTCTGTTTTCAGAAAGTCCTCCCTCTGCCTATTCATGTGTGCAGTGAGATTTTAGCCGAATGCATTTCAAGCCAGAGAGACAAAACCGAACACACTCGTGCACTTCTCGTCACGCTAGTCCTTCCTCTCTTCATTGTTTTTGCACATCATCGCATCTCGCTGTGTTGTTTTGTCATTAGTTCATACCTCTAGTGACTAACTGTCTGCTTGGCCGGCGCCGAGTGAAAAATGCAAATATTTCAACTGCACTCCATTATGAGATGCATTGCAAACAAGACACTACCCCCAAACCACTTGTGTCAATACAGGGGAGGGGAGAGATATAATATAATATGATAGACTGCTGACCTTTCTGTGTGATCAGCACTGTCAATGGGATGACAAATAACCTGTTAAGTCAGGCCAGAAGGCTGACGGTGAGCAATACGGCGGCCCCAGACCTTCCTCTCTTGCCTTAATCACGCTTAAATATTCTGAAAGAAATTGAGTCCAAACACATACCTACTGTACCGTACTTACTGTAATGGGTATACATGCATGAACAGGGAGTGGAGGAGAAGCAGCCAGGTCAGACAAAGACACTCTGGCTTCATCTGAGAGGTTCTTTCTCGGAATGACAACTGACTGAGTACTTATAAATTTGACCAAACACAACTATTAAAAATGATGATGAATTTATCTAATCTCGCAAGAAACCAAATATGAGAAGGAACATATTTGTTTCCCCAAAGTGTCAAACTATTTCTTTAAGCGAAAGAATGTGCAAGAACTAGCCGACCAACAGGTTTTCACCTCAGGAAGGCAGGAGACATTTTGGTACAAAAAAACACGAGCCATTGTTGTAAATATATAAGGATGGGTTTCTGCATTGTTTCTCATCGACACGACCTCATTCCAGTTCAAATTATGACTGATGACGTAGAACATCATTTCAAATGCTTTTCTCTGAGTCCAGCTGAAAGTAAATAAAGAGAGACGCCCAATGGAATAGCCAAGACGCCGAACTGCATAGAGTCACAATGGCCACATTTATGAGAAATACAACAGGTTAAAATATATCAGATTTTTTCTGTAAGGAGAGTTATATTACCAGAAAACTCCCCTATCCTGAAAAAAATAATCTTGGGAAAAATGGAGTTCAAAGTTCAATTCCTGTCCGTAAAGATAAAAGCACCACTGATACAGAGATTTACTACACTTTGCATAAAAACACATTGTTTACATCAGATGATTATGAAATATCACTCTCCTAAGGAATGCGCATATACTGCAGCATGGTCATCATGCATAAGTGCCTAATGGCCCACACGCTAGTGCTCTGAGTCAGTCATCTAAATGCTTCTCCGCACACAACCTTACTGACGGTGTGTAAAAGTGGGGGGGAAAAAGGAATCTAAGTGCTTCTCTTTCACCACGGCAGATGGATGAAGGAGACATCTGCAGTGTGTACTATGTGTACAACACATCTCTAACTTTCTCCCTCTCACTCCCCCTTCCCGCTGCGTCTGTCCCCTCAACCCTCCGGCTAAACACGCTCCATTGTGCTCCTCGTGTTGACTCTCAAGAAAAACTGTCACCAGCGCTCCAGTCCTGTGCCATCATCTGGCTCCTCGGAGGGGGGTGGTGGCTCTGTGTGTGCCTGCGTGGTGTTTGCATCTGGGTTTGTGGGTGGGCTGCCATCTCCCCGTCTCCGCTGAACTGATTGGCACGGCAGCAGTGAGAGCAGACATTAATCTCATGTGCCAGGTTGGAGACATCGCACGGGCTGCTATCACTTCCGCGGAAGTGATGCTGCCGTAGTAAGTCAGTAAACCCAGTAACTGACGTAGACACTGAGGGACTGCCAATTCTTATGCAAGGGGCCTTACACCAAGGAGGCAGTGGTCTGACGGACCAGAGGGTCACAGGTTCAAAACCATCTGAGTGGATCATTTTTGTCTTAAGCAGAATCGGGACGGTATCCTTGGAAATTATATCCCATGAATGCAATAAGTGAAGTTTCTATTCTCATTCAAACCAAAAGCCGGTTGTTCAAATTAAAAGCTCAATGCTCCATTACAGACCAATAATTAAATACACCTAACCATGATCTTTAGTTAAAGCGACTTTAATCAATGTTTTTGAAATAACAACGGAGCTAATGACAATGTGAAAAAAAAATATTACAAGGTTAGTGACTAGCTAGCTGGTGATCACAGTGGAGCCTTTAGCAGCTACATAGCCAGATATTTTACCGCTGGAAAATCTTTCTTTGTATTTGCCGTTGCAAATTATTAGTACATATGATCTCAGAGGCGGCATTGGGGCATTCTTCTCTGGCTGAGCCACCTGACCCTTAGCAGATATTAGTAGCACAAAGCATATATATATTAATGCACCACTTAAAGACTTGTTCTTATTGGTCCTAATGATACAAATTTTGATTATCCATAATGTACTTCTGGAGTGTATGTGATGCACAGATGTATCTGTATCTAAATGTATCTGGAGAGTAATAATAGTGTATGGGCCCTAATGTCTGACGTATCCTGTGGCCCCAAGGGCAAAATTCTCTAGGCTTGTTAGTAAGGATGTGGAAGTTGGGCTGCTAGTTTTGCATTCCAATACAATTAATGGTGGCTTTTTATTAACCCAGCTTTGACCATAACTTTAGTTGCCATGTGCAGATATTGTAGAACTAAATAATTGACATCAATGCTTGGCTTTAAATTTTGAAAGTTTCACTGTTCTACGTGGGAACTGGGGTGAGCAACCCACCGCTGCCGTCGGTTTTTCCCTGCATTAGGGTAACACTGCGCGCGCTTGTATTGCCTGATAATATGGCCGTCACACTTCACATACTGGATGGAGCCTGGTGATTTTCTGAATTGCCAAAGCGACACATGAATTAAATATTTTCCTCAGCTATTTCCAGTGCTGCCACAGCATTTTTGTGTTAACAGCCACAGTTTTTAAAGTCAATGCAGTGTCACTCACCCAAATCAGGCATTCCACCCTCAACCCGTCCCTCCTTAGAAAGCTCTATAAGACACTTGTTACTCATATAGGAAAGCCTTACGAAGTTACATATTCTTCTGCTTTTTTTAGCAGTGCTATGCCTCAATTTCAGTCAGTGCCATACAGGCACTCAAACTCAAAAGCGGTTTCATACTCTTGGTAATCATGCAGCAGAGGAGGTTAAAGGTCTTGCCCAAGGGCACGCTGGCAGCATGTGTCAAAGGTGTAGCAGATTCCCCCGCTTTATGAACAGACACGTGAAATAGATGATTAAACCTGACACCATAAATCCTGATAATTCGAGCAGCGACACAGGTGGTTTTATCACACATTTTATCACACATGCCCCAAGAGCGCTGAGATAGAAACATTAAATCAAAACAGAAGCTGAAGACCACATAGTAGACGCGATTAATAAAGAGTGTAGGAGCATGGCTGCTGACATTAGGGTGACATTGTGCACATAAACATCTGTTTTGTTTTGTCAAGACAGGCTGCTTCTCCCTGCTCCCTGGGGTTCCTGCTGCTTAGCATCTTCAAACCCATGGGGATTTATTTTGTGTGCGTGCGTGTGTATTTGTGTGTTGCATTACCATACATGCAACAATGAATTTGTTTGCATGGCGTGGGCCCTCGTGCTTATGTGCAATAGGCTAATTAACTGTAGTTCCTACACGCGCGCACGCTCAGCACACAGACACACACACACTTTATCCTTGAGGGATGAAAGCAGCCAGCAGAGGTTTTTAGCGAAGGGTCCAGGCACACGGCCTCTTGCGGGATACACACTGTAAATCCCGACCCCCCCCCCCACTGCTCTCTTCATCTCATTGGGTGCAGCAAGAGAAGGAGAGGCAGTAAGTAAACAAAGTGGCCATAGGGACAACACGGTTCACACTTCAACTGTGTGTGTGTGTGAGAAAGTGAGGTGGAGAAGAGGGGATGCAAAGTCAGATCTGATGGGAAGACGATGCTTTTCGAAATCGTACCTCCACTCTACCTTAAATTAACTATCCTGCCATAAGAGTGAATTTGACTTCACATGCAGAAAATTCATATGGAAGTCCTGCAACCCCAATGCATCAATCAAAAATAATAGGCCAAGCTGTGACTGTCACATACGAGTATCCTTTGATGTAGCACAGACAAATACCAATATTCTTCTCCTGCTTTTCTTCTCATACAGAGCTTCTAACCTAAATACTAAAACAAACAAGCCAGCCTTTTCATAGAGCCTTCGCATTTATGCAAATGACTAAATAAAACATGCATGCGTACATGCTAGTGTGATTACATTTTTTTTTTTCCTCCACAACTTTGTAATGTCTTAACACAATCAGATATGTGGGGTAATTATGCAAAAACATGCATGCAAAATGTGGGTACAAGGAAACCCTATCTACCATGAAACATCAAAGACAAAGTGCCGTCCTTGTCGAATAATGCATACATAAACAGATATTTTATATACATCACAAGAGTATTTTGTTTGCCGGTGACTATATAACGAAAATGCACTAAACAAAATACGCAGCAAGCAAGAGGGCACTCTCCCTAGAGAATTGGCCTACAGATCTCAGCTTTTTCTCCCGACCCTCATTCAATGAATTGTATTAGGCTGCACGGATAGCCGCATCCATTGATGTTGGCAGAGACTGAAATTAGCTAATTAATTAGTGTGGGGGATAAGCAGAAGACAGAGAGCTTGATGCAAAAGTCATCCACAAAACAAAGTCCCATCCTGAAGTCGCTCCCATTGCTGGGGAGATTTCAGTTTTAGGCTTGGCTCTGTACCTTATGTAAATATACCTCTGATGAATTATTCATGAGCGAGTGTCTTGGGCAGTGTTACTTTGGTATGCAAATGAGATATGTAAATAAACAGGCGCGCGTTGGACCCGTGGTTGGTTTAAGAGATCACGGGAGGATCAATAGTTGAATGGTTTGGAGTGAATCTATTTATTCATGGATGTACACATGTTCGTGTCAGATACTATACATGTGAGCATGAATTTAGCGATGTGGACTGGAGTGGAATAAAAAAAAGTCCGCGTTGTTGATGGAAATGCCCACAGACACAAAAGAAATGCTGTTTTGTCCAAATGCATTATTCAGACTACTTATGCCATTATGGAATAATTTCTATTCAGATTTTGGTAGTTTTTAAAAATCTTCCTTTTATTGTTAATAAAAAAGTTGCAATTTTTCCCTCTCCCCCTTTTTAAAGATAAATGCTGCACAAAGTTTCGAGTTGGCTTCTCACAGCCCTTCCCCATTTACCCACACGGGGGATGTCACTCCTGTTGCCTAATTACACCTCTTCTCAGCACAATGTGGGCGTGGACAGACTGGATTGGACTGACACCTCCGTGACTCTGCCGTGGGTTTTGTTACACCTGTTTGGGCGGGGCAGTTTACCCTGTTATCACTCAGATGGCTAGAGATCGAATCAGCCGGGGAAATGGAAACGCCCGAGTGTGAGGACGATGCTACAATTTGTAGTCTGGCGGCGTGATAATGTACTAAATACATAAAGAGAAGCTAAAATAATAACTTCTCTATTTTAAAGCACAGCGCATCACTGTTTCATCACGAGCACATCCTCTTCTTCTCTGACCTGGGATTCTGCCAGAGCTGGCTGGACATCACACCGTAACAGGAAACGCATACTTGCATTTGACATCTTTCATTTGGGCTTCAATAGAAGTGAGCGAGCGATGAAGCAAATATTGTATATATGTTACTGAAAGATATCTAATGATTAAACTAATGATTAAAAAGGCCGTACACTTTAACTCACTCTTTTTACTCTTCTCATTCTCACAATCCTTTCCCCCCCTTGGTGGTTTGCTTTGGTCTTACAGTAATGAGAAGTGCAGCAGAGTGGCAGAGCTAGTCGGGCATAGTGAGATGGAAATGGCTCGGTGTCTATCAAAGTGTCAAAATGGAATATAGCTGTGCTGCACTCTGGCCTCGAGCCACAGGGTGAGTCAGGGATTCAACACACACACACACACACACCTACTCTGTAAGGTCAGTATAATCACTGCTGAGTCAACCCCTACGTTCGTGATCTGGCATTGAAGTGTGCGTGAGAGAGAAACTAAGATACAGCCAGACAAAAAAACAACAGAAACTACTTGAGAAAGGGGTTAATTCTTGAGCTAGAGGGCTCTGAAGACACACAAGGAGAGTGCACTCGTGTGTGTGTTCTGGCCCTTACACACAGCTGCTCTGTACATTATGCATTTATCCACATGGGAAATAATGAGATCACTAAGATCATTCTCATAGAAAAAGAAATGTGTTGCATTTTCATGGCTGGTGCCCTTGTGCATGTTAACAGCATGAGACGAGGAGCAAAATCAACTGTCCCTCCGTGTGCTTCTCTCGCTTTATTTTTAATTTTCTTGTCTCTCTTGCTCTCTCTTTCCCCCCAGCTTTGCTCAGCGCCAAAAATTAGAGTATGTGTAGAAAATGTATGTGGACCCAACACACATGGAATAGGGGAATGGAGGGAGGGAAGACAAAATAAAGGAGGGTTAACGAAAAAAGAACAGATGTTAATATCATCTGACCGGCTTGACAGCAGCGTCAGCGTTCAGTCATGTAGTCTGGGGCACTTGCATCATTCTCAGCAGAGGCTGAATGTAGTCGCTGTGGTGAAACATTCCCACTGAACAACAGGAGCTACCGTAGTAGTAGTTGTAAAGTGTGAACCCGAATCCGCGGAGAAGGGTAAAGATGAGATATGACTCCCTCTGCCAAAGTGTAAGCAGCAACACATTACCTCCCAGGCTAGTTTTGCATGATGACAGCCCATGATTCATATGTCAGAGATGATCCGTCTCACGATGTCTGCCAGAAGTGAGAATTTGTATGCGTTGGCCTTTCCCCAAACTCCTTAGTTTGGGGAAGACTAACCATTTTTTTTCTGGATCTGACTGTATGTGTATTTTAAGTGCTGTAAAATTAATGCTCTCCGATTCAATGTCTTTTTCATATTCCGATGAAGAAATGACGCGCAGGTGCGGGTCTTCACGTGACGCTGCAGAACAAGACAAAAAATTGCACATGGCAGCACTAAAACAAAGTTTATTGATCATTAAAAGGTACAAGAACAGTTTTGTTGTTCCATAACACACAATTACCATAATGTTCAGAGCTATACAGTGCAACAACATAGAAAATCGATCTGTTGCTTTTGCAAAATTGATTGGAGTCTCAGAGTCACATTTTCCATCTAAAAATTAGGACTCAATCAAAACATTTATTAGTGCATTCATTATTTGTGCTATAACAAACTCTAACTCTACTGTACAGCCTGCACATGTCTACAGGGGGTTGTAGAGGTGCAGATCAGTACTCATTTAAAGACGATTATCCAAATGTCTTCCTTTAAAAATAAATTAAATTAAAAATTATATAGCCTACCCCCACTGATAGACCTGGGTTGGACAAAATAACTTGAAACACCTTTCAGTATCAAATATTGAATATGTTATCGCATATTGAAGTATTGAGTCAACACCTCTCTAAAACAGCTGTAATGAAAACTGAACATTATAACCTTAATGAAGGTAGGAGTTACTGCAGGGCGTGTGTACAAGACTGCATTAGTTTTAGATAGGTGTACTTAATAAGTTGGCCACTGTGTGTAATTGAGTTGATTACTAGGCTGGTAAATCATTCATGACTGTTCAGTGCAGAAGGAGAACAAAACAGGCTTCAAGTCAAAAGTTAAAAAGTTAAAGGTACCCACTGAAATATTAATAGCTATGCACCAACAAAGCCAAGGAAGGGAAGACAACAGGCTAATAAATATGGATGTTAACAACGGGGGGTTTAAAAATATTTTTAAAAATTATCTTCGCAATTTTTTTACGAGGAGGGAAATGCACTCAGCGTGATTTTTAGCTGTTAAGGATATGCATAATACGTTTTGGTGAGAAACCCTAAATGGAAAACCTTTGTTTACAAGAAAACTCCACAGGGTTCCTTAAGTTTTTGATTCTTAAAATGGCATTTCATATGTTGAACGTTAATCAGGGTAAAAATGACTCTGAAGTGGATTTAAATTGCATTACAGTGCACACATTACGAAAAAAAGACAGCAAAGCCTGCGATTGGTTCGCATGAGAAAGGGTTTGCATCCGTACAACAACCTACTGTAATTAAAGGATGCCAATTCAAAGAACTCTCAGTCGAAGCGTTCTATTTCAAAACCCTGAAAAGATGAAATAAACAAAGTAAAGCTTTCAGGATGTCCTTTATAGAAATGGTTCTTTCTGCTGAAGTGTCATTTAAAAAAAAAAAAAAAAAAAAAGCGCTGACAGCACCTGCGTGATTATTTATTAATTCATGTTTTTTGCCAACAATTATTTCAGTATGACAGTCGGGATTGAAACACTCTTCACCGTTACGCTGTCAGGTCTGACTCTTGAGATTGGATGCTCTATTTAATTCACTAACCTTGAATTAAGATTTTAGATTCTCCTTCACAAAAATAACAAGAACTTTTCAGACAGACCAGCAGTCTGAAAAGGTTTTTGTTGCTTACCATTTCCTTCTGAATCTATCTCCTTTTTCAGCATACCTGGCACTTATTACGATTGTATTCAAGTTTTTTCATTTAGGGCCTTAAACTTAAAATGTTATGCCACATATCAAAGGTGAAGGTATTAAATTTTTTGAGAAAATGTGCCCCTTTGAATCTCAGTTTGCAAAGAGGTGGGCAAATATGGAATTTTTACAAGATGTTTGTCTTTGGGTGTAAAATAGGGGGTTTTGGGATCTCTAATGAGCTCTCTTTTCCACAACTTCCAGAAGTAAGCAAATTTCGAAGTGGGAGTTTGGCTGCCATAAATAAATGCATTTGTCACAGCTTAGCTTTTAGAACATGAAGTCTGAATATGAGGCGTCATGGAGGCGTGAGGTGTCGGATAGTCAATCAAGTAGTCACCTTTTTCTCAATCCCTTTCCCCCACAGTCGAACATCTATTTGTCATTTCTCTGCCTCCTCAAGCTCTGTCTCCCCTTTTATTCTCACCCGCTCACTTTCTCTTATGTAAGTATTTCCCATTAATCACAGTCTGGCTCCGACTACTAAGACTTGTATGGATTTTTGTCAAATTGCTTCTGCCACATAAATCTAGTGCATATAAATTTGTGTGCATTCAACTCGCAGCTGTTGCGTGATTAATGGGTTTGGGTACATTTGCGTGTTCCACTGCAGTTTTTTTGGCCTCGCAACAAGTAGCATTCATACCTCATCTTTGGTGCGAGATCACGTGAATGGCTAGGTCGTGGCTGCAGGTTCTTGTGGGAAATCTATCATGTGACGGCTGGGGTCACCGCAAGCCTTGTGGGTTATAACGAGTGACCTGTACATACTGGACAGATATCAGTCATACCTCCTCTCTGCCAGTCCAGTTCCTGCCTTTTCCGTGTCCCAGTTTGCAGGTGAAAGCTGTTCATCATGTACAAAACTGGAGGGATGAGTGCAAAAACAATGAATGCTGGAACTTAAAAAGTACTGAGATATATTCATGGTGAAACCTCTCTTATTCTACAGTGCATTTATGTCACATGTCCTTTGGCTCAAAAGATAAAAAAAATATATATATATTGATTCGGATAGTTTAAATGAGCTAAAACTATTTTTTAGGAAATAAAAACAAGTCCACTGTATTCTACATTACAACAATGCAGAGCAACTGTCTCAAATTCACTCAGATGAATGGATTTCCATCAAAAAACATTGACTTCAACAGTCTACGTGTGATCATGGGGCGATGCAGTGACAGCATTTTCTAAGTTTGTGTCCATCTCAGCTTTGAGAGCAATAAAAATAACTGTAATGATATCATCCTCGGGGGCGTGCTCGCCGGCAAAATAAACGCTGATAGAATTGATCACAATTAAATCAAAGTTATTGCAGGAGTTTCCTTATGAACTTGTTTATTTCTTCCATCCACAACACATAAAAAAGTTAGCCCTCAATCCCTCAGCACATTCGTGAAATAAATATGAAATGGAAATCAATTTAACAAAGCCCTAACTGCTGTTCTTCAGATGCCATTTCCCATGGTTGCACTAGAAAAATAGAATTTAAAGACAATAAAAAACTCATAAATTGTGGATGTCAAATAGCTTCCTCTAAGGTTTATGGTCGAATTCCCCTCGCTGATGTGATTTTGAGTCGTTATTTTGCGCCAGTGAGCATAGATGGGAATGGGATTTATATTAAAACTCTATACCACATGTTTGACGTTGGAGAAGTGATCAAAGATTTCATTAATTAGCTTTACATATTTGAGCGTGAGGAATAGTACCTTTGATTTTTCTCTCTACCTCTCTCTTGTCCTATAGTGCGCTAAAGCTGTTCCCGTCCTTATACTGCTGTGCCTGCAGTTTTATCTGCCTGTCCGTCCCTCACTATCTTCTCTCATAGGCTGGTTGAACCTTAGATTCAGGTGAATGCCTGATTATTATCGAGGCTTCACCTACGCCTCTATTTAGAGTCCTATTCTCAGAGGTAAACCTGCGTGGGAGGTCTGTGCACGACCAGGGCTTTGTTGTGTTAAAGCCTGTTTGCAACTCTGCATGGAGACCGATGATAACAGGCCAGTGTCAGATATGATTGCTGGTGATAGCTGCCAGAGGATGTTTGTTGCTGCCAATGAAAAAGTATCAGGTGCTTGTGAACCTGTTGTGCAGCACTTTGTTGTGACACAGTCAGAAAAACACTCACAGCCACGCTCTTATAACCATGATGGTAGCCTGACCTGATAACACCTGTTTCACATTTGTTACTAAGAGATGAATATTTCAGGAAAAAATATATGTACCATTTAAGAATGAATAATTTAAGCAAAGCTGCATTATTGCCTGTTGCTGCTAACTCCTGCTATCAAAAGCTGCTTTGGATAGCAGCAATCTTATTTATGGTATTAATAGTATTCAATCACTGTTTTATTCATAAAAAAAAAATCTTAACAAAAATTAATTGGTATGCATTGCCTAAACATTAATTACATTCAAATTCATTCTAATTTGTCTTAATTTCCCCCTCTCTCAACAGAAAAATGAATACTACCCGCTGATTATTCCATGCCAGGCAATTCAAAAAGCTTCAGAGAGGACAAGAAAATGAGCAAGACCATTTGCATATCAACATGATTCAAGCCTACTATTTCTCAGAAGTGGCATCTTTTGAAGACAAACATGCAGGAAAAAAATACATAATTGTCACACTTTTGAATTTCCGATTGAAATTGTACATTAAAAAAAAATCTCCAGCCTTGTGGATAAACAATGTTTTCCAGTTAATAATTTGGGGAAAGATATGACACAACACTGCAGCGTTCTTGTATGCAGCGGGTTCTTACCGTTCGCCCTCTAATATTCCTGTGATAGTTGAGAGGAAAACTTCTCGAAATTATTGAACTTTGGAGATGTAATTTCACAGTGCATTGTAGTTTTCTATTAAGACGCCATTAGTGGTTTGAGGGTGTAGGAGACGCGGAGGCATGCTGTTAATCAGAGCGTAGGGAATGGAGCAGAATGGATCTCTGATCATCTAGACTGTAATCGCCTCGTATATCAACCCAGACATACAGGCAAGATGAGACATGCACACTCAAATCCATATGAATATATGGACACATGTCTACAAGTGTGAATGCACACAAATAGTATGTATACATACATGTACAGCTGACATGGTCATTAGAACAGAGCAGATTGCCCCTTTTTAGACATCATTATTCTACATCAGTGTCATTTACTGGCTTGATGCAATGAATAATGGTGTAAAAGCTAACCGCACGTTCACCTACTGAGTTTATATTATTCTTTTCTGAGAGTCTGAGAGTATGATCCCCATTTTGCACCGCTGAAAATCTTTATTCTAAGCTCAGAAACATTTTATTATCTGTAATCTTATTACACTGGCTTGTCATTTAAAGCTGCACTAATTAATTTTTCTTTATATTATCTAAGCTCGAATGACAATGTGTAATTTGAAAGTATTGCTCATGGTGATGAACCCATAGAAAGTTATTACAAAATTCTGTACTTCCACTCAGCTCTATAGAGCTTTTATGTTTCGATTAACCCGTTGCTTTGATTTTGCTGCCCAGAAGTTCCACTCCGATCTGTATTGTTTCCAGCCACAGCACACAGCTAGCGAAAAAGCTCTGATAAAGCCCACTGTAGCCTACCTGTTATCAAAAAATGAGGAAAAAGTTAGCGACTTGCGTGTGAACAGAGCGTAACATTTAGAAGCTTAAAAGTTTTATATTTTTCACAAGAGATGGTGGAGACCAAAACAGAGCTCAAAAAAAAAAAGTGCAAATATTGGACTTACATTGTGCTCTGTCTCGGCTATGTTTGAAAAGGCAACTGTTTGCTTCACTTTAGTCATAACTACTTTATGAGGCAGTAACTTGTCTGATTTTGTTTTTTAAGCTTGTTTCTCTGCCCCAAAGTGGACAAAAATAAATGATTGCAGCTTTAAGTAATACTATAGTTAGTATACTTAACTTGGAATTTTCATTTTGAAATAAAATTGCATTATTACACAGTTTTTGTTAACACACTGAGATATATGCTACCTTTAAATTAGCTGGAATATGGTGTTTATGTATGTGCAACAATTTAATATGCACTCTTAGATTACCGCAGCCGCGTAGTTAATGTTGGAGTTCAGAATGATGAGTGGAAATTACCTGCAGTAACAGGTAAATAAAAATTGTTGTTAGATGTTTACATTACTGTTTTAAGAGCATATGTGGTGTTACTCTTTAAACAATGAAAGGTTGTTAAATGACTTATTCTTATTCAAAAAACAAACATCCACATAAAAACTATTAAACCAAATACACTTGAAGGACAGAGTTTGTTTTAACATGTTATATTTTAATTTCTGCAGAGACAAAAATGACAAGCAATTTATTTACACAAACCTGTACAAAAGCAAATTAAATTATGTAAAATATCTCATAAATAGAAGTGGACTTGCGTTCAATACACTTTGCCATGTTCAGCTAAGCTGCGTGCATAGTGACTCATATTAAACGATGATAAATTTGTTCCTCAATTTCTATATCAACATCCAAGTCGCAGGACAAATAGTAATGGTTAATATTACAAATCTCATTACACACTGTGAATGCTATACGAATAGAGGTGAGCACAGACTGAACACAAACCCCAGGCGGCAACAGGACACAGACATTTTGATGGCAGGTGTTGCGTACTTCATGTTCTGTCAAATGTTAAGAAAAAAATTACAACATAATACCATCTACTGTCATCCAGATTTCTGTAGCATTTACCTCAGTGAATATCAGAAAAAAAAATTACTGAGTCTTTCAGTGCTCAGAAATGAACTAGTGTGCACTGTATTCAGTGTAGGTGCCAATATATGGCATATTTTCTTTCATTACCTCCTCTTGTCTGAGTTTCTCACTACAGGGTCTTTGTTTTCACTTCATCTGATCTAGAAATTCAAAGCATCACCTTGCAGTATCACAGCAAACAACGTTCCCTGCCTATTTGTAGGACAGTCTTTCATCATCTACTGATATGCATATAATGTAAATCTGTGTGTGAGTGTTGTTGTGTTGCTTGACACAGCCTGAGGTGTGTGTTCTGTCAGCTACTCTCCCTTGCAGCTTTTTTTTCCCCCCACTTCCACTCTTCCTAGTAAACCGTTACATTAGCATTTTTACCTCTAGGCTCCCTCAACTCTGAGCAGTCAAATGTCTCCAAGCATTTTTTTTTTTTTTTCCACCTCCATCTTTCTATGCTTCTATATTCAGTCCTAGGGCTTGTTTCATGCACAAAGATGGTTACTTGACCTCTGATGTCATACATTACATGAGTGGAACACGACAAAAAAAAATCCATTATATCATTATTATTACTACCAACAAGCAACTTTTGAATGTACCTGTACTCATTTGGTAATGCACTATGCTAGGAATGGATATTTCAACAAGATAATTGAACCCAGTGAACAATAGCCATTTGAACATTAGATCTATAGGCTCACTGACATTTGACTGGTCATCCACCGAGAAGCCTTTGACATCAGGGGATTTCATCTAAGATATACAAATGTATTTCAGTCCGTTCTTAAATGCCACCCCATCTACTTTAATGAGCACATTTTTGTTTATGCACCATTCCAAACCAACATTTAATCATACCAATTGGTATAAAAAGGCACAATTGCATATTTGCATTCACTCTAGTATTTTTTTTTTCTTTTTTCAGAAGCACTCTAAATATACAAAGTGGCACCAGATAAAGAAAAAAAGTAAAACACATAGTACATTGTCATGATAATTTTCACGATTTTGACAGTTATTGTGTAATAAATCAACGTATGGGATTTAAAAGAAAAATATAAGATGAAGATACAAAATTGCAAATTCCATGGTATGAAGTTGATATAAATGAAACACGTGAAAGATTTGGGTTTCTGTGGTGATATGAGAGACAAAATGAAATTAAGTATAAAAAAAAAACAAAACTGTGGTATGTAGAGTCTTAACTGATGTACTAAGTTGGCTAATACATGGCTAATGTTTCTTTAGGTATAACGAAAGCAAGCAACAAGGTGGATTTCTATGTGTACAGGAATAACATTTTTTTGTACATTTTGTTTTACAGTTTTTTTCTTCTTCCTTCTCAGTAGGTGAAGTAAGTTCCCATTAAACGTGCAGTAAAAAGTAAATATTTTTGTATACAGTTGATAAGTATAGGAGCACTTTCTTTCGAACAACGAGTAGTACTTACAGACTATAGATTGCCGGAATGCTGAAAAAGCGGCTCCGGTCAAACCAAAGGGGTTTTGCTAACATACAAAAAAGTTCCATTGCATCTGATATTCTTTTGCTTTATTACAGTCATGAGATTTTACGCCTCTGTAGCTGCGAAAAAGAAAAATCACTCTAGACAAGGAGGCACAACATCTCAACATTGTTATGTATGTGTGTAAGTGGTCATTAAGCTCTGAGGATGTAATGGATGCTTTGTTGAGACATCACATTCAGATCGTTCAAGCTCAATCCTTCGTTAAAAAAAAAAGTCATCATGTAATGTGTACTTAAAGCAGTGTTCTCCCAGAAAGCTATTTTTGTGTGTAATGGGGGAATGCTTCATCCTGCTTGCGAAGCTTTGGTTTCACTTTGACACCATTATTCCCAACCTGTAATCCAAAAACTTCCTGGTATCTGCTCATTTAGGCGCTGCTTTTTGATTGTTCTCCGTTGAGCTGATTCTTACATTCGTGCTCAAAGATGCCATCACCATGTACTATGGAAAGCAACATGTACTAGTGCTAAAAGGACTCTAGGACAGCCATGTGTGGGTTAATGTCACCTTGAAGGCTTGAGAGGAAGTGAAAAAGAAGTTAATGCTGGTTGGTCACATGTACATTATGATATTTATTGCTCAGTCTATCACACAACAAAAAAGGAATAACAGTAGAAAGCTGTCCTTGCAGCTGTTTTAGAACCAGCTTGGCCATGTTTAAGCCCTCCTAAGCCTATTATTGGTGTACATCTACAGTATACACTAAATATGGCCTATACACACATACTATATGCTGCATATCTGGCCCATACGCACATACAATTTCAATTGCACCTCCATAATTTATAATAATAATCTCAGCATGCCACACACTGTGCTTACCCAGGATTTTCACTCAATACAGCAGTGCCACTGGCCTCAGTTAAATGAATCTGCTTTTCTGCAGCTGTATAAGTGTGTGTCTGCATGTGTGTTTGAGAAAAAACAGGGTAAGTATTGATATAAACAGTAGCATCCCGCTGAGGTGATCCGAATATGCACAACCAAGTACAGACATGCTTTTTCAGCCAATGCGATGATAGGTCATGGCTCTAAGATCTTGCATCTCTTAAAGAGGGTTTTGGTCTCAATGTCGCCAATCATATACAAAGAACGAGAGACTGAGGAAAGGTAGCAAGACAAAAGGGAATGAGAGCAGTTAGCGCCGTTGCTGTGGTCCAATGTTTATGTACAATAAGTGACTTTCCGCCTGTGAGGAGCATACACACTGGTAAGCTAGAATCAGTCATCATATGTTCATCATAGTACACCAGTGGGGTTGTAGTCTGAAACCAATGGTTGTTGCAGCAAATTCCACTGGCTCCCATTTCCATCCATTTCAAGATCGGCCTGAAATAAATGTAGTTTTCTGGGCTGAGTATTTAAAGCTTAGTCTTTTCTGTCCATTTAAGATTCGAATAGGGTAAAGTTTTGTTCTGCTATAGAGTAAATTTTCTCACAAACAGTCATCATGACACAATCCATGGAAAACTCATCATGATGGAGACCATCACGTCCAATGTATTGTTGCAGCCACAGAATGTCATGGCCAGAGTGTTGCCCTGTTCTGAAATTAAAAAAAAGGCATAACCGGACACACTTTGAAGTCAAAATAGTCCACATGTACAGCTTTGTTTCTAGAAAAAACATAAACAGAATAAAGAAATTGTCTCTTTTATATAGTGTCATCTTCAGGGATTGGGGTCTTCATGGGGGACAGCGGGTAATGCATGCATGTACTGTATATGTAAAATGAGTTGATTATTGTACAGATTGACTGTCAGGCAGCAGATTGTGTCCCAAGAGCCCGACTCGCCAGTAGAACAGCCTCATCCCAAGTCTAATCAGTGCCCGCAAGAGTTCCTCCTCCTCCTCTGTTCTTCCAGAATTTGCACGTTAAAAATGGTATCATGTTTTTCTATCCGCATAGATTTTTCATTAAGGAGCTGTCCTAAAAGTCTTTGGAGAAAATTTAGTCCTACCTTGCGCAGAACAAGGGTGGCTAAAAGCTTCTAGAGCTGTAACGGTGGTGGGTAAGCAACTATGCTTAGTGTTGTATTTTAATGCCACATTCTGTGGCACCGCAGGTGTGTCTAACCCTCCGAACTCACAGGTACACTTCCCGTCGTGTCAGAGTGCCACAGGACGTGGGCTTGTACTCCCCAGTAGGTGCCAGAGGGATCTCCTCGGTGGGGTGGCCCAGTGCCTCCTCCCCGCCTGCTGGCGAGCCGTAGGAAGGCGAGCCAAAGGCCTCGTAGGAGGAGGAGGAGGAGGCCATCTTCTTGTTGAGCAGGTTGCGATTGCGGTCGCCCATCATGTGAGCGGCAGTGGGGTCTCCGTTGGCCATAGCGGCCATGGCGAGGGTCTCTTGGCTGCCGGGCTGCTCGGCGCTGCTGCTGCCGCTGCCGTTGCCGCTCATGAAAGTGGAAAGCTTTGGTTGTTGGGGGGTGGTGGTTGACTTGGATGGCCGTCGCTCGGGCGACGTGCGCACAGGCATCCAGCAGGAGTCCGAGTGGCCGTACTCATCGCATTCCCGGGTGCACTTGCCAGTCATGGCTACGTCAGGCAAAGGCCGGGAGTCTAGAGGAAGCAGAAAAGAAAAAAACAAAAGTAAATGATACTGTTTGTTTCACTAAAGTGAAATATTTAATGATAAACTAACATTTTTGACTAAAAAAATTCCTAACACTAAGTGTTTGTTGTGGTATGTGCTACATGATTTGACTATTATGAATTCCCTCATTAGATGCGTGAATCTGAATTTTCTCCCTAATGAGGTCATCACAGCATCTGAATGTTAATGGAGAAGGTAAAAAAACAATACATACTCGTCACAATGGTTACCAGGCACCTATTGTCACAGCTAATGTAAGTTTGAAATTTTATCACCAGTGAATATATTAAGCTTGTACGGATAAAATTTGTTTTCATGCAGAACCCATACCACATGACAGCAACAGTAACAGAAAACAACAACGAAAAGAAGACTCCACTGGCTACGACAACAGCCTCAAACTAAAAAACAGTGGCGTGAATCAGAGTTGGAATAATGTCATGCTTCAAAACGTGTTTGTGCTGAGAGGGGACGGGAAGGGAGGGGACAGCGATGGAGGGAGTAGGGAGGGGGTCAGTTTGTGGCTTTCAGTCTGCCCTCATCTAAAATTTAAGTTGCACAGTTAGGCCCGCTCTGTGTGTGTGTGTGTCTGTAATGTGTGTGTGGGTGAGCATGTTTGTGAGATCGGAGCACCAACAACACCCTATTTTCTTATCTGGTGACTGACAGACGGCAATCACATTCTGATCTAAGTAGCTTAATAGCTTTGCGTGGCTCAAGCGCCCTGATATCCTTTTTAATCCACTAATAGGGGTCTTAACCAATTACCTCGCTGGGCGCTGGCCTTAGATTAACTATGTCAACTGTATTGTTGTGGAAAGCAAATTATGTGCTTACAATGCTACACCAGGAGAACAGGTTTGACAGATACCCCTACTGCCAATGACTACTGTCAGAGATTGCAATATGTGAAACATAATTATCCCAAAAACAGCAAACCAAAGCTGAGGAATTGGCTCAACATAAGACAACGACTGTGAAGAGGGAAGGAAAGGAGGAGTCTACTCCACAGCCTTGACCGAATGCTTAGATATTACACAGTGCCAGAGTTAATAAGAGTGCCAATTTTATAGAGATGCTATGTTAGATGTAATTTATTCATGACCTGATGCAAAGTATGGAAAACCAAAATCAAGCAGAAGCGAGGGTGAGTGCAAACCAAGCCAAGCATGCCTTTGCCCATAGTAAAAAAGAAAAACAAGAGTTTGGACCATGGCTTACTTTTAATGCTCTTTTTCTCCTGTAAAAGAAAAAAATAGAACAGAAATCACTCTTTATGTTTTGCACTTTTTTTTCAATACTGTGTGAGAAACCTTGAGCAGCATTGAAACTGTAACTAAAAGTCACGTTGTCAACAGCACCAAAATATTGTTATGCAGAACAGATACATGACTGAGGACACAATGCAGCTGAGACAAGGACAGCAAAGGAAGAGAAGACAGGAAAAACAAATGAGAGTCCTCTAAAGTCCTACTGACTTGTGTTGTCACTCAACAAATGCATCACTTGTTTCGCTACGAATGCCTCTCAGCAAAACATTTGATATTACCTGAAGAGTGCCATTCCTATGCTGCTAGACATCTTATTTCTGCAAAATACCTTGTGGAATCCATTTTTGTGTCACAAATTACCTTTGTAAAGCATCAACTAATGACTGCCAGTTAACGTATGGCCAATGCCTCAGGGAGTAACTGCCACTTGATAGGAAAATCAAATAACTATTTTGTATTTAGTGAGCTCAAGCAACTGAAAAGGTCTTTTTAATGAAATGTAAATAGCTAAATAAATGAGAAGAAAGGCAAAACAGTAAAACAGCACTGCGAGATGTAATGGCAATCACAAACAGTTAACATGCCAGATGATGATGAAAATGATAACTGTGGCTATGGATCATAGACCTGGCAAGAAAAACATCTTTGTCTTCCTTTCCCTCTTTTTTCCTGTCGCAGCTTCACAAACACAGCCATCAAAGAGACAAGCGGATACCAGGTACTGATTGTCTTGCTCATTTACACCTACGATTGAGCCATCAGGCTACTCACAATGCACAGCGGCTCTCTTGAGGCCTCGGCACCCTGCTCCCGAATGCTCATCCAATTGCGTCCTCACCCCAGTCACATTCAGACAAACTAGTAAAAAATCACTAGGGAGGACCTCTTGCTTCCTCCGGCTCTCACGGGTAAGCAGCCAGCCTTCAGCATCACATCTCTGCTGCCCTGCACGGTGACGTGCTGAGGTAGTTAGCCGGTGCTCTGTGTGTTGTGCGCGTTGAAAGGAGGCTGATTATTTCCTAGCTACGGACCAGTGACTCTGCAGGCTTGCTCAAAATGAAGACATTTCCCACTGAGCTAATAAATTGGATTGCAAAATCAAAGCAAAAAATGGTCTGTTTTTTTTTTTTTCTCTTTCTCTTTTCAAAAGTTTCACCTCCCCCTGAGGTGGGGCCATCAATATGAGTACTTTAAAACCACTTAAACCCATCTGTCCTGTAGCTCTGGACAAATAAGTACGCTTCGGTCTGGTCTAGTATTTTAACCTACAGGCTCAGGAGTAGCTGTAGGTAATGCTAAATTAATTTTAATTTCCACTCAGCATCAACAGATTATTTTAGTAAGAATTACAAGCAACATCACTCTTCATTAGCTTATAAATCCTAACTGCATTATTTGATTCAAACTTTACTTAATTTAAATCTAAGGATGTTAGTCGGCACAATTAAAGCAGACATACTACAATAAAGCTGAAAAAAAAAAATTGCGATTGTTTCAAGAATTTCTATGGAGAAAACACGCACCGTTGCTTCCATACATATCCATAGGCCCTTTCAAGACCCAATTCAGAAATCAGGACATAGAAAATATCTTCAAAGAAAAGCCCTCAGAGCACACAGAGAACAGTATTAGACTTTTGTTACATATTCACAAACATCCCAGAAGCTCACACTATCAACCAAAACATAACACAATACAAGTGGGTCACTCTGCTGTGTTAAAAAGCCTCCCCGCAACACTGAGAGCTAAACACAGAGGCCTCTACATCCCAAGTTACGTCCCCCTGGGGCTCAGGCTTTGTAATTTGGGGATTCAGAGCCAGAAAACAGTGTCACAGTCTGGGTGCCACAGGCAGGAGCCTGCTATCTCCGTCGCTGGAGGAGAAGACCTTTCAGCCAAACGGGGTCTAGTCTCCTCATGATGGCCGCAGTGCAAGCCATTAGCCCTCTTTTGAATTTACTAAAAAAGGGGCTTCTGGAAGAGTGAGGGAGGGATGTCGATGGTGGATCAGAGAGTGATTGGCAGAGGAGTTAGAGGGACGACCGGCAGAGCGGAAGAGCCGCAGCTTTTGCTGAGACGTAATTCCATATGGACAAAAGTCGCGCGCTGCTGAAGTGGTGATTACCCACCGAGACGCCACTGTGCAGCAGTGCTCGGAGATATTTGTGCCTCGTACTGTGTGCATTTGGTGATTTTTATTTTAAGGAGTGTATAGCGAAGACTTTCTTCATTTGTGCAAAAAAAGCAGGCTGAAAGTGGGACAGGAGCTGCACTGCTTGAGCTGTGGCTTTTCTTAGCTGGCTTTAGCCAGCCACCCTATCAGCTGACTAGCTTACACTGTGGGATATTTCAAAGAGCCTCCACTGCTGGGGTACAGTAGCAATTCGATGCGGTGTCTTTAGCCCTCGCTAAGATGTCGCAGTGGCAGGAAAAAATGAAGGGTTAGACTGTCAATGCTTCTGGGCAAATGCGCACTAATATCTGTTGCATTGGCATTTCTGGGCAAACATACAGTTTAGTATGTTTGTTCGTGTCATAGTAGTGTGCACGCTGTTTTCACTGTAGCATTTCAGCAAGTCCACTTGCCAGTCGGCCTTCACTTTTGATCTGGATCGTCCTCCGCGTTATCGCTCCTTCCTCTCTCTTTATTTCGCTATGAACCACTGCTACAGAGACTGAAGCTCCGTGGCCTTTTGACCTCTCTTTTCCGGACGGCAGATTCAACCCAAACAGCTGAGGTGCTGGGAAGAAGGGATGGGGGGAGCGGCAGACAGGGAGATGGAAAATAAAAGGTGGACCGAGAGGGAAGAAGAAACAAAACAGAGGTGATGTGCCTGCCTGCATTTTTGTGTCTGTGTCTACACTGTATTTGACAGACATTGCAGTTGGCTGGACCGCAGATAGGGGTCGGAGCAGAAAGGGAGGAGGAGGGCATGAACGAGAGGATGAAGACAGGGATGATGTAAAGAGGGCGGGATAGATAAAAAGAAAATAAAGGGGAGATAGAGAGTGAGAGGAGGGAGTGTGTGTGCTGAGTATAGCGGGGTCAGGGCACGGGAGAAGGGAAACAGCAGATTGAGTGGAGAAGACAGCATGGCTGCCTCTGGGCCGTCACAGGCCAAACACACTGCCAAAGAGAGCAGTGTAGAGGAGAGAAGGGAAGACAAGACGAGAGGAGAAAGAATTGAGGACATTCACAAAGACAGGAGGAAAAGAGAGGAAAGGAAGAAAGGACAGAAAGAGTACAGTGGGGAGAGAGTGATGATTTAAGGAACTTTGATAACAGAAGATGTACTGTGCTGTAAATAACTCCTGGTAACGTGCTCCCAGATCAGTCTGTATTCTCTCACACATGCACATATTAGCCTATTAATCCAAAGACCTCGATTTAGCCTGTTTTAAGGTTTCAAATTATCTCTCTAACAATAAAGTCCTGTGTCTAGAAAGATGCAAGACGCCACTCACCTCTCCGCTAAATCAATCTAATCTACTTTCATCGCATTCCCCACATTAAGAAAGCTAAAAAAAAAACCACTTTAACCTCCAAATGTCATTTACACCAATCCACATGCTTCCAATTTGAAGCCAGAGTGGAACATATTATCCTTGATCAAGACAAGGAAAAAGAAAGTTTTCAAGGCTCGGGTAAAAAAGGCACGAGAGGGCGCCTTTGTGAGAACAGCGAGTCTAGCTTTGAAATGAGCTTGTGATTGCAGTGCGCCCCTCATCAAAGACCTCCCTGTACAGACAGATCTATTTCGCGCGGCGGAGCAATCAGCGTGAAGATGACAGCGTACGTCGCTGGGTGTCATACAGATTACTCCGTGCGGCCGAGGGAGAGAAAATGAAATATTTATCCTGAAAAAATACTGTTGGAAATACTAAGGCCTTCATGCGAAAGTAGGGGAGTGAATGCAAAAAGAAAGGAGACACATGAAAAGTGATACAAGGAGACAGCAACAAAAAGAGAATATGATTGGGATGAAACTCAAACCAAAAACAACACCAAAGACAGCCCGCGTTCTCTCTGCAGTTGCTCTGCAGTCAACTGTCTTGTTTCTCCCTTTCTACTCATTCTCGCCTCTAATAAGTTCCCGTTTAATTAGGTGAAACCTACCGACAAATTGTGGTGTAAGACTGAGTCTCCCTGTGTTTGGATGTCTGGCTTTTCAGGGCCCCTGCGGCATCGCCTCGCAGCTGAGAGGTCCTCAGCATTAAAGTCAGACAGGCAGACAGACACTCCGTGCCGCTGAATACACACACACACACACACACACACACACACACACAAAACTAAAGGTGGCTGTGGGGAATGAAATGAAGAAAAATGGAGAGAAAGAGAAAAAGAAGAAAGAGGGACGACGGTCTAGGAGAAGAAAATAAGGTGAGGGAGTAAGTGTTCCTGAGAGAAAAGAGCGGCAAGAAAAAGAATAGGTGCTAAATTATTAAGGCTGCGACGGCGAGTTCAGACAGAACAATATCCACAGGAAAAAGCGATATTTGTCTCTCCCTTGCTGAGATGTTTGCCAGACAATTAAGGAGGGACGGAGGAGAGAAAGATATGCAGTGGTGCAGGGGAAAATGAGAACAAAGGGGAAGTCCTGGGAAGCAATGACCTTTGAAATCGCAAGTCATGGCGCGCACCGCTAGCAACGGCATTAATTGATGGCATTAACGTCAGCAGTGGAGATTTTTTTTCACTGGCACAGTAAGTTAAATCCAAACATCAAACATGTAACCCCTATTAGTCCAGTTAAGATCTTGTAAGCGGGGGGCCAATTTGATTGAAGGAGTAGATAATAACAAAATTTTCCGTCCCTCTTAATTACTGTCCAACACATAAGAAATGGCTATTTGTCCGTAATGCTTTAACACAGATCACACGCCCTTCCTCAGCCTACTCGACCCACGTTTGCCCTCTTTCGTGACCAACATCTTTCTACGTAGCAGTTACGTTTTTGCTTCAGCAGTAGGAGGAATGGAGGAATGCTGCTGAACGTGGCAGCAGGTGATCTATTCTCTGCCTTCTGAGCTTCTTTTACTATTTACTGCCTGGCAAGGGCAACACAAGGGAAAAAAATCTGGAGCCCCCGCTGTGCCGCGAGAAGCGCGGGACGGGCGCAAAGGCGACCGGAGTGGAGAGGCGGAGTGAGTGAGGGAGAAGATATAGAGCCCTGATCAAGTTTCGTAATGAGCTGTCACCTCCTTTTTCCTCGCTTTGAAAGATGCCCAACCACTGTGTGGAACAAAGACTCAGATTAAAAAATACACAAGAGGCCACCCAGAACTTATAGGAGAAATGCTCTAGGTAAATGATGAAATCGTTTCCTTTTCATTCTTCCTTTTTTAGGAAGTGCTTCTGCCCAAACACTAACTGGCATTACAATCACACTGCAAGTAGGAATTATGGGTATGATATGGCTACTTTTCTCTTTCAACAGGGTCAATATTCTTTCTGGAATAATGAATGTACTGTGCCCTGCACCTGAGGTAATTAATTGAAGAGAGATTAACTAGCATAATTTCATTCTGGTGACGATCTCTCAGCCAATTATCAAATGTGGCTTGCACTTTCCCTCCCCTCTTCGCATGTCCTCTCTCAGTGGGTCTCTACTTCTCTCTGCCCATTTGAACAGTCAGCACTCGGAGCCGAAGACCCCATAAATAAAGTGTCCCTGCATGTCATGCTCCCTCATTCATCTTGCATGCACACGTTTGCGGACACGCATGTGCACGTACACAAGCAGACGAAGTTTCTCATGCGGCCGGTGGATGTCGTGTGGACTGGAGGTATATTTTCTCTTTATCTCAGGTGCATGAATGCAGGCACCGCAGGCCGTGTCCTGAGAGCACTTCTGACCCCTGACCTCACCCCTAAGTGGAACAAGAGCAGGATGAGTTGGAGAGGAGAGTAGCAGGGTGACTCATCTACTCGGCTAATAAAAATGATGGCACTGGCTTCCTGCCACTCACACACAAGACTAGTAAAACAGCACCTAACGCAAAAAAAAAAAAAAAAAATGTTCTGAAAACCACAAATCTTAAAACAAAGGGATTTTCTCATCAGGCTTTAATATTATCCTTGAAGCGTAACACTTATAATCACCTTTACAGGCTACAACTCACATCTTTGTATATGTAATTCAGTTATGCTTGAAAAAATACCCAATTACAGTATGAAATAAAGTACCGTGACCTCCCCCCCTCGACATGTTTATGTGTTATTTCTTCAGCATGGCCCTCAGAGCTTATACAAAATAGTCTGGAAGCCCCATAAGGATTATCCTTTGCTGCTCTGCTATGGTGCACTCGTACAACACTGCTAGCAACCGATAAAACAATATGGCAGTTTCAGCTCATTTTCACACCACAGCGCCACTTTTGCGCTGTAGCAAGCCTTATATTAACCGTGCCGCGTGTGTGAAGCTTGTGTTATGTCGACACTTGGCATTCCCAGCTACAGACAAGGAGACAAGCACACAGTATTATTTGATAAGACGAACACAGAATACGGATAAAGGGGTGGTGGGTGGGTGGGTGTGTAGAAAATGGTAGGGCATACTGAACTACTGTGAGTGTGTGAGCGAAAGGTTAAATCAGTTTAAAAAAAAAAGTGTGTTTTTTTGTTTATTATTCCTCTAAATTCTTTCTCACTCACACACATACACACCATCCCTCAGCTTCTCTCTCCCCCTCTCTCTCTCTCCAGTCTTTAGAAAAAGAAGTGTCATTGCTTCTCCTCCACTGTTACTCTTATCGCACACTCCCAGGCGCACTAACACAATAGCCAGTTTTACACCATTAAATGGTTATTTGTCAAAATACAATTTCAATTAAATCCTCCCTAAAATTAAAAAAGAAAAAAAAAAAAAGTCTGTGATTTGTGCTTTTTAGCGATCGTACTAATAAGAGAAAACATCTAAATCATGGGTTTGTGTGGGCGTACTTAAGGTCTAAGTGGAGTAAGAGGTAAGTATTTGTTTGAGGGGTAGGGTTTTGACTGCACACAACATACTTCATGTTCAGCACATCTTCAGCCCTGAGCAGCACATGAATTCTGAAGCTGTACGAAAAAGTATTATAACACTTGGCAAGGGACTCGTAACACAAGGAGCAAATTTGCATCGCTGTTGCATTGTGACCTGCTTACCAGAAAGATTTGATATGACCTACATACCACAAATTGTGTTCATCATTGCATGATTTTTTTTTATTTAAAAATAAAAGGAACCCCACAACAAACTCATTATTTTATATTTGATATAAAAGAAAATACACAAAAATAAATCAACAGTCTGCCCTCCCAATATAAAGTGTACTCTCTCAGCACCTAATGTCTATAGCAAATGTTCCCATAGTGATGGGTAGCAAGCAGTGGCAGGCTAGCTAGTTAGCTTGTGAGTCAGCCAAATAACACCTACTATCTGCCATGCTTGTCATCCTGAGTGTAGCAATTAGCTCTCAGCTGCTAGCACATTCTAGGCCGGCGTGAGCTGGCCATGGTGAGTCACGACCTTAATGGAAAGCTGGTGGTGAAAATGTGGTGGGGGTAATTATGCTGACCTCAAGGGACAGGCTTTCAGATTTACAGCATGTAGGCTGATAAACAAGCACAGTGAGCTCCACTCCAGAGCAGAAAAGGCAAATTGTCCAGGTCCTTTGTTTTTCAGAGAGATTAGTTTTCTGTGTTTCAGCAGGTTCAAAAAACTTGATGAACTTTTGTGTTCTACCTCAAAAATGGGAGGGAAACTGAGCTGATAAGGTTCTGTAGATCTGGGTGAAGAAATGCTTACTTTGCAAATTCTACCTTTTCATTAAGTTTAATTTTTGCACATGAAAATAATGACCAATTAAAAATGTAATTTACAAAATAGGACCAAAAATGTCCTAATAATCTACAGTGGCTGCACTGTGAATTCAAGATGGGACACCTGTTGCAGTGGCCTTACATCCATTACAAAAACCTAAAGAGAAAAACTGTCTTTAACCCTTTACTTGGGTCTTTTATTTGTAGTTTTGATCCTTTTTCCTCTGTGTAATGATGATTTTCAACTCAGAAGTGTAATTATTAAGATATTGGGATTTGCCAACACACTTAGACATAGTTTTACAGTGTAACCACAAGGGAAACCAAACAAGCTATCAGACAGGTTTAAGAGAATTTTCCCTTCAGGACAGATAGAACACCTACTGGAAAGGTTAAAAACAAACTACATCAAATGGCTCTGCACAGTGCAGCCCCTGATGAAAGTGCTAAAAGGATGTGCCAGTCAGCAAATAGGTTCTCCAGCACCTTTCTAATGTATCCTTGAGTCTAACCAGGCTGCTTCTGCTGTGTAAAACCTCCCACAACGTTCAAGAAAGGAAGCAAAGACTTTGGCGACAGCATGAAGGCCTCGTCCTACACAAGGAGTCTTGATCAGATCAATTTACATACTACTCATATGTGTGAAACATGTCCAGATATACTGCATAATGACAAAATGTCAGCATATATTGCCCTTGTTTCTGCAAGGAGAGGCATGGGAGCTCTGTGAGACTCGTGATCTTTGATTTCACTACCACTTTGATTACACTATCCAACCACTCTTGCTCCAGCAGAAGCTGAGAGCGATATAGCCTGATAACACCAAGGTGTCCTGGATCATAGACTATCTCGCAGATAGGCCACTGTTTGTTCCCTCCCGGAGCAGTATATTGGATTTGCTGCTGCAGAGAGGCACTGTACTGTCACTTTAGTTATTCACCCTCTATCTTTGACTTGAGACTCAACTGTGGGTCACGCCACCTCCAGATTTTCTCTGATGATCCCTCCATTATGAGATGCATCCGTAAGAGAGAGGATGTTTATATGAGTCTGGTGGGGAGATCTGTTGCATTGTGCAAGAAGGACCATCTGCAACTGAACATTTGTAAGATGAAGAGGCTTACTCCGAGGATTATCTGATGAGTGAGAGCTAGTGATACCTGTCACCTTGCATGTTGGGTCAATTTATGGAGAGTGAAGAAGCCAAACAAAAAAAAAAAAAAGTCCATCTGAACATTCCCACTATTCTCCCTTCCTTGCTTCGCTTCACCAGCGAAGTGGGTGCCAGCGACAGTGGCACACCACATTTTAAACATTCATCAGTGCATGATTCTCTTTCCAGCAACAAACGCCACAGGGAGACAACAAGGCTCCTTTCAGTCATCCCTCAAAAGTCGCTTCCTATCCTCGAAGCACCAAATCTAGATCTGAATGCAAGTGGACACTTGAAAGCAAGTTTCCCATTAACATTTGCATGTATCACACAGATGAACAAGAAAGGGAAATGATTGGAAGTGAAATCAGCTCTGGATTCGAGTCACTAACCATGTCCCTCTTTCAACCCACAACATACACCCTTCTTAACAGGCCAGTTTAGCAATATAGAACTACAGTGCCATGGCTGGAGCCATACACAGTGTATTATTTAAAGCACCAGGGGCCCAATTTGTCACTCTGGCGGGCTCATCACAGGCGAACATCCTTTATGAAATGCACTTTTCACGCTGCCTGTCGGAGGGATCAAAGCAGCAGCAGCCTTGCCCGTTTCTCCCACTTCAGTTTCCCTGCTCTGATTCCCACTGACAAAATGAGTCAATTTAAACCAAAAGAATCCCCTATCAAAATAACGAGAGTGATTGAGGGAGATAGACAGGGAGAAAGAGATTCGTGTCGTGGGTGGGTCAGATTTGGACAGGTGGGCAGTAAGTTGGGAATATGGACACTCATCCTCTCTTATGTTGAGTGAAATTTGTAGGATATAGGACAGAAATGCCATCACTGAAGCCGATCTGAAGTCATTTTTCAGTTTAATGGAGTACACGGTCACACTAAGAATGTAAAAAATTCAGTGTGTGGTACAAACAGTTTAGTTTCTTGGCTGTTTCTGTGATAGCTAATATATAAGTAAGTACACTATTTCTGGTCTAATCAAGATCTTTAATAGATTGTGTCCACTTTGACCGAACATGGGTTCACTTACTTTCAGTTAAACATACCTTAATGGTGAATTTCAGTAAAATAGGACTCTTTACTAATATATAGTAGAAGCTGTGGGAAACTACAACAGAATTAAAAAAATAATTCTCCCTTTCTTGAGCAAATTTGCAAAGTTTGACAGCTACAAGTGTTATGTAATTGATAAAAGTACTTTAAGGATAAGACTGAAGCTAAATATGTGGACAATTTTATCCTATCTACTTCATGTCTCCACAAAGCACACACTGACGTGACAACAATCAAGCTAGCAGTTAAAGCTAAAGCTAAAGTAGGTCTCTGTTTTTATCGCCATGAGGGTACCATTGGATGTTGGATAAATGCTCGCAAATGTTACTGTGAGTTGACATTTGGTATGTTGCTTCAACAACAAACATTAGCTTATGTGGGCTAGCATAGGTTGTGTGGCTTACATTAGCAACATCGCAGGTCGTTTGCGATTAGGGTGACTGATAGAGACTGTAGCATTCCTGTCAAATGTTGCACTGATTAGTGGCTAGTTCAGGGGGCATTTGGGTTATAGGTTGGATTAAGCCCTCCTGTTTCATATGCTTTAATTCCGCAGGAGCCAAAAGTTTGACACAGCACTAACCTGGCATTGATCAGCAGTACGGAAGGACTCCTGCTGATATTTATACTCCTGCAAATATAACTGATTGCACCTTAAAGAGACACTTGAGGATGGTAAATTAACAGTTAAGGAGTCCAAAGGCCTCATGTTCACTTCAGCATTCTCTACCTTATATCTCAAATGATACTCAAATTAACTTGACTTTAGATGACACCGAGTACGTATCATGACTTCACCGTGCCTTCTCTCCTTTGCCTTTGAAGCACAGAAAATGTAGTTCATTACTCACCCTGCTTGACAGGCCTACCCCCCCCCCCACGGCACCTTTTAGGAAAGCTCTCGACCAATTGATTTTTCCTCTTTCCTCTGTCTGCTTCCCCCCACCCAACCCCCCACCCTTGATTCTAATGCTTCTGGGTTGTGGGAAATATTTATTCACATTGATCGGCGACAGAGTTGATGGGTCTTTCATGAGCGTCAGAACTCAAACTGTTTTTGTCCCACTGATATCTTCAAATATCAATCACCAGTGGGAGAGGTGTGAGCCGGACTGCAGATTACGGCAATAAAGCCCCAAAAGGCCAGACTCTTTTTTCCTACAACAGAGAGAACAACACCAGACACCAATGGTCTGACCTGTGATGGAGTGTTTGTGGCTTCCTATGAGCTGTCAATACTCAGAGACAGTGTTTTAAGAGACAAATAGAACTTTTCTATGAATGATTGAAATACCTGAAGCAGATGCAGATAAGTTCAGCTTGGCGGTGCAAAGTCATTTGAGACCTGTGCATGATGGTGTGCTGAGGGCTAGAGGGAGCGATCCTATGATAATTCCTGCATCTGCATGGTCCCTATTAAAAATGCAGCACCAACAGGATATTTTCCGCATCAAATTTTCATAGCATCAAGCAGTCTCGACAGCCCCGTCTTACACACATTCTCGCACATAATAATGATGAAGTTCATAAAGCCTATGTATCTCTCCTTTCTCTCTGAATGAATGCAGAATGGCTTATGTATGAGGGATGCACACAGGGTATTGTGCCATGGTTCACAGAGAGTAGTATTCCTCAAGGGTCTTTCCTAGCATATACGTGCTATCCCCCAGATGCACACCTTCAGCACTGAGTCAAATCACTGTTTACCATCTCTCCTGTGTGTACACACACAAAACCACACAGATTTGTGAATTGTGCCCCAGTGAGGCTGAAATATTATTTTCCAAATATTGACAGGAAAAGATCTAGCCGTCTTGGTATCTAGTGAAAGGTTGTCATTTGTACTGAGAGAACCATACTGTATGTCTTCTATATGTAAAATGAGTGACACGTACGTACATTTAAACACTCAGCAGCCCACACATACTGTACAACCCATTGACATAATATACAGTATAGTCGGCACCCAAACTGGTAAACACATTATGTCTAATCCTCATGAATATCACGACCCGCGCTGACTCAACTGCTCTTTTCATATTTTCATATTCATATTCTGCTGTCACATCCAAGCTAAAAGCACATCATTCCAGCAAAATAAAACTCCGCATATCCCGGTTCCACCAATTGCTGCACGCAAGGTCATATGTAAATAGGCTTCCCTTGCAGCGAGGGAGACAGAAGCTTCACCATCAGTGTCAGCATCATAAAAAATGGCAAAAACTGTGTTTGATAAATACGCCCGGTTCACAGTCACATGCATTCCCTTGGCCTGAGCAAATAGTATATGAGGAAATGGAGAGCTGTGGAAGTTTCAGCTCTGTACAGGGGCAATGAAGATGTACACGCACAACATCCTCATTATCACCCTCAAAGCACATACTCCTATGTTATCTTGTCATGTTGACCAGAGACGAGCTCGCAACTCATTTTTGGCCCCATTAAAACTCTTATCGCAGGGAAGGCTTTCAAGAAAGAGGCTGTAGTCGTAAAATGATATTAAACTAATAGTACTGGATGTATCACTTTTTTATGCACAGCTCTTGAAAAAGAAAAAAAAAAAAAAAAAAGCTAAAAATCCTTTTGATGACTCCCAACTTAATCCTAGCAAAGCTGACAGTGAATTTGCTTTCTATACAGTTCACTGGTTGAAAGACAAGCATTGTCTCTCTCCTTTGATGAAAAGAAATCACCAAGAATGGGAGGGAGCAGACGAGGCTACACTATAGCATATGCAGTGCCAGAGTGAGTGAGTCATATGAGGGTCTGGTGCCATGGAAGGGCATGCTGTGTTAGTACCTGATGAGCTTCATTTGGGGAAAAAAGTAATAATGTGTATTCACTTCCTTTATTTCCTCTTGAGAGAAGAATGGGAGGGGGGGAGCTACAGTGGAGTGTGCAACCAAATTAAGAGAGAGAGAAACATAATCAGTAAGTGAGAGTAGAGAGAGAGAGTGAGAGATGCAAGTGTGTCGGAGAGAGAGAGAGAGAAAGAGAGAGAGACTGGTAATATGCTGGGGAATTTAATAAGGCTCAGCGCTCCTCAATAATATCACCCGCTTCACAGAGTCCTCTGGGAAACATGAAATGTGCCGATAAAGGATGATGCCTCCCTCTGACAAACGGGGTGTGCTAAAACTGCTGTAGGAAAGAAAAAAAAAAAAAAAAAAAAAAAAAAACAGCCACGCACCACCGCCATAGCTAGCACACATGCTAATGTGCCCCAGGCTACACTTTAAAGAATTATTCACTTTCTTCTCCTTATGCTGCGATTCTCCAAACCTCCCCTCTTTAAGGTCACACACGCTGCACACTTATTCCGACTCCAGCTGAATATTGTCAGTTTTATGCGCAGAATTGTTGGTGGACATGGTCTGTGGATTTAAGAGACTTCCTGTTTGTGTTGTGTGTGTGTGTGTGTGTGTGTGTGCGTGTGAGCATTTGAGCCTGTCCAGCCATGTTGAATATACACAAAACTCCGTTAAGGTTTGTCATGGCACGACAGCTTTGCCTCTGTAGCAAGAGGTACTTTTACAATAAGAGGCAATTATTAATCAAACTCTACTCTTGGTAAATAAGCGACAAGGCCAAAAGTATGCGGACATCTGAAGAAAGTATGTGGACACCCAAATGTTACACCCATGTGATTGTTAAACCTTCTTATTCCAAAACCATGGGCATTCATATACTACAATATCAGGCTCCACTCCCTCCGGTAAGGCTTTTCACAAGATTTTGGATCATAGCTGCAGGGATTTGGCCACAGCAGCATTAGTGAGGTCAGCCACTAACGCAGGGCACCGCTGTCAATGTTGCAGTTCATCACAAAAGATGTTTGATGGTGTTAAAGTCAGGGCTCTGTGCAGGTCAGTCAAAAGTCTTCGACACCAAACTTAGAAAAGACATTTCTTTATGGACCTGGCTTTGTGCACAGGGTCATTATGCTGAAACAAGAAAGGGCCTTCTTAAACTGCTGCCACAAAGAAATCAGACTGCTGTCTAAAATGTTATATATTGTAGCAGTTATATTTCTTTTAACTGGAATTAAGGGGCCTAGCGTTAGGTTGAGTAGTAGTCTCATATTATTTGGCTCACATTATGACTTTCCCTGTTTCCTCTAGGCTGGCTGGTCATGGGTGGGACTTATCGATTAAGTCAGGCGCCCAAGTGAATTAAGTGTTCGTGCATAGCGGCGTTTATTCGCACTGGACTTCTCTTTTGCTTACCAACCACAACGACAAAGTTTGAACAAGAAGGTTTTCACCAAACCATACACTGTAGTTCTCTTACAATATAAACACATAAGTACTATCAGTTACATTCGATTCTATATTTGTGAATTCTCTTGTATTACTTTTCTTGAGTTTTCCTGAATTGCATTTAAGTGCAAGCCTACTCATGTATATCAAACCCAATGTGTTGACACCAACACAACCGAGAAATACACCCCCTGACCTGTCATGTTCTGTCAAACGAACAGAGAAAGAGCCTCTCAGCCCTTAGGCTGTACCAGGCCTTGAATTTAGGACAGGCGCTTCTTCAGTCGCCACCTCTCTTGTCTCTACCTCACCGGGACCTGCTCACGCTTGACAAAAAGAACCCCAAACATGTACCTTGCTCCACTGCCGCCAAAACGGGCTGCTGGCTTTCAGACGGGGTGTACAAAGCGTGAAAGGGAAAAAAAAAAAAACATGGCCCATTTCTCTCTTCTCCCCCCTCCCTCCCTCCTCTCTTTCCTATCTGAGCAGACATTGATGTTCACATTCTTTCTTTCATGGCAACTCTGTCTATCAAGGCTCACCTGCTCTTTTGTCTTCACTAATCCGCTCTCTCATGCTCGCTCGATCTTTCTCCATTTTTTTTTCCTACAATACTTTTGAATATTCCCTCCTTGTAGTCGCCACCCCCCCAAAACCCTCCCTCCGGCCCCATCCCCAACCACCACGCTCTCCCATTACCCACGCCACCTACCCTCCCTCCCGCTCCCCCTTTCTCTCATTATCTGCCTCTGTCTCCACTGATCGGCCAACGACTCCCTATTGGCAAATTCATGAGATTGATCATTTTTACACGGGTGGGTGGATTTACTAAAAGGGCCTCTCTCCTCTCTTCTCTCTTCCCCGATACACGGCTCCTACACAGCCGGCTATGTGGCACCCACACCCCCGCCCGTAAGACTCTGAAGCCCTATCACTTAACATGCACTGGGCTCAACTCCCAGGAGGAGAGAGAGGCTATGGGAGAGCAGGAGAGAAGGAGAAGAAAGTAGAGTAACGTCTGAGTGGAATACTAATAAAGTGCAGCACTCGAGAAAAAAGGAGTAAGGAAAAGACATTGGCAGGGTTCTGGTGCTACAAAATTACCACTTAATTTGATTCAATACTGTAGCATCTCTGTTTTCTATTCTTCTTGTGTTTGCGTGCATGAATGTGTGCGTCAATTTATGTGAATATGTGTATGACTTTGTGTAAAGTGTGCCCACAGGCATGCAAAGATAGAGAGTTATAGAATTCTCCACTTAAGATATTCATATGCCTTCGGGGACATTCTTTCTCTCTTTTTTCTTTAATGTCTGTGTGCATGTGAGTGTGTGTGTGTCCCCCCGTCGATATACGGTGTGTGTGTGTGTGAGTTTGGTCGGCTACTGCGAACAGAAAGGGAGACGGAGAGAGACGTGGTATTAGCATGATTAAAAGGACAGTAACAAATGACTGCTGTCTCAGAGAAGCCATGTGACTATCACAACAGGATATAGGCCAAGTATATCAAGACACACACACTCCCTGATGATTTGATGTTCCTTCTTAAAGAGAGATGGAGTAGCGGGAAGTGAGCAACGAGGAAGAAGACTGAGCAACACACACACACAAACTATTCAAAACCTTATATTTGACAACTTTGAGATTTCCCTCATATGTATATGTTGAGTATAGTATATTATGAGAATGTGTGAGTGTGTGTGTGTGTATTCGGATACATCAAATATTAATGGGCCCATGGTTACTGGTGAAGCCTCATTATCACAATTTCTTCTGGGGGAAGAATACAGAATAGAGAGTTTCTTTCATTGCTACAACTGCTGAGTTGCAGGCAAAGGCGGCCTCTAAAAATAGCCTCAAGGTTTCATGTGCCGTAAACCCATTTCTATCTTCTCGTACTGGGTGGAAGAAGTAGAAAAGTATATTTTTATATTGGTTTGGCTCAATATTATTCAGTCACTTTATGGACTACTTCTCTTCATTACAGCTTTTAATCATTTAGCCCAAAATGACTTGCCTGTTGCCTGGGAAGTTCAGTGGCTGAGCTTTCAATAATAATCCTCCTGAATGGATAGCCAAGTGTACTGTTTTCCAATTCCACTCAGAATAAGGAAGACGCTATAACCTTGTTCATGTTAGCATAGTGGAAAGAACATGTTTCTATCTTTGCCCATGCCAGCATTCAGCTGGCATTCATTAATATTAGAGGCAGAGGGAAGAGAGAGTGAGTGAGAGAAAAAGATTCTGCGGTACATTAGCGGCTAGATTTATTGACGTCTTTGCCCCGTGAATGTGGCAGGTGCTCTTAGGCTACTCGTGAACAGCAGAACTCTCCGCTACTCCTGCCTCTGGAGATAAGTTTGGGGGGGGGGGGGGGTGGACACACACGCGTACACACACACACACACACACACACACACACACACACAAACACTGCGTTCTGTCAAGGTTGCTGAGACGTTGCAGGAACTTTATGAATGTTCTCTGTCTTGTCAGGGCACAGTGTGCAGCCTCTCGCTGACAGCGAGTGCAAAATGATGGAGGGTCTGTTCATGGCGTTGCCAACAGCTGAAAATCACCTGCTGGACCTGTGGCCAGACCTTGAAAACAGACTTAGACCACTTTTGCAGTCTTTAAGTCATATTTGGAATCTTTCAAACAGCTTCAAATGGACATCTATGAATAGCTGCTTTGAACACACGGCCACATCATTCCAACTAAGGACACAGAAGAATAAACTACCACCTGAGCTACTTGTGCAACACAACCTTACAAGCAGGCCTGTACCAATAACATAAGGGTCCCTTTTGAAGCTTACTGGAGCTCATGTTATCAGTTATAAATCAGTGCCTAATCAAAATGAAATCACTAATATTTTCTATAATACTTGTAGCTTGTTTATCAATCAAGAAGCGTCTCTTTAGTGATCATTGTCAGTCTCTGTTATCCCCAATATTCCTATCTGTTCTGACATTGACAATGCTTAATTCAAGTCTATAGACCCATAAACATACTATGGTCCTTGCCTTTTAAACCCAACTACAGAAGACAAAATACTGTTGGATCTCTGTTGTTAAGCAAAAGCATGCTTTATGAGAAAAATTGAGTTTTATATGATTTCACCATATGTATCAGCACCATCAGTCTTGCTCAAATTACAAGAGCAGACATGAAAATATAAGATTGTTACCAGCAGATGAATGTAATATATATACATGCTCTATAATGGTCTTGGGTTTCTTACACCGGAGCACCGCAAGATTCATTTCTCGGGCCTACCCCGAGCCACAATCAAACCTTTTCACCCCGGCTCATATGTCTCTCCCAGGCCTGCGGCAAATAGCGGGCTCCATCACTCACTGGATGGGAACTGATGTATGGAACGACGCATCGGTTCAATACCATTTAATTGTATTAGGCCTAAAGTATGAGATTAGTCTTCAAATCTGTCTAGAAGAAACAGGGATGCTATGTGAGCGCCGGCAGTAGCGTAGTAAATTGATGTGAATCCGACACAGTCTAAGGGGAGAAAAAGCCAACTCTGGTCTCAGGAGATAATGACTGCCTGGTTTGTTTCTGCGGGTCAGCCTGACCATTTCAGGACTCGGGTAGTGTAGTCATTGATGTGTCCAAACTATTTATCCCCCCTCATCACTAAATATTCCATGCAACTCGATTTTCATCCCTGTACCTTGCTTAAAGCTGATCAAGCTCTGAGACAATTTGTCTGGTATGACGCTTGTGAAATAAATTAGAAAAGGGAAGGGGAGAATAAATCACATTTTCATTGGATTTAGTAGTGAGGAAGCCTCAGCAAGAATCAAAGGAATGAGCTTAGGCTATGAAACGCCATCTATTCTTGGATTGTGTTTGTCCTATATTTTTGGGAGTTACTGTGTTGCTGCATAGCATAAATAATTATGCTATAGTGTGCTTTTGAAATGACTTTGTGGCACATGAAAGGCCTTGGTGTCCATGTAAAAAAAAAAAAAGAGAAAAAAGAGAGGAGGACAAGCATTTTTTCCCAGTATGCTCCAGAGAGCCAAGGTACACTACTTAAGGATCCATGCTACAGTACATACAGTGTCTAGCTCATTTATGTGTTTCTTTATTTTCCTCAGTACATTGTATAGATCATATTGTGTCATCCTTCAATTTGCCTGAAAAAAAGCTTTTTCTGTTTATGTGTTTGCATGAGTGGGAGTGCAATGACATACGAACGTGCCAACCAATCTTCAACACCATGCACAGATTATGTAATTCAAACACCGAAGCATTCCGGGTCCTAAATCTCCACCAATCGATTGCAGCTGTGGATATCATAGCAAGGCAGGGAAACCCACCAAAAATTTTTAATACACAACAAACATATCAGCCGCTAACAGCTGAGTATGGATTAGGCCATCTTCCTGAAAGGGAGTGCATATTTACTGACACAAACAAGCTAGGGAGCACATTACCGAGATACACATTGCTCAGTGCCAGCGTATGAATGTTAGAGTAGACTATATGGAAGCGCAGAATGGCTATGGCACCAACATTTGTTGCAAAAAGGAGAGATGTAAACAAATACTGTTGAATGTAGGGCTGCTCAGTTAAAGCTCACCAGATTTAGAGGTTATTCTCGTGGTCAATGCTGAGAAGTAAGGCTGGTTTACTGACAGTATTCATTTATTTAGATTTAAATAAGTGATTATTTAGACTTAAGGTTAAAAGGCTAAAGATTTGTTCTTCAATGCTGATACATTGTTAATATATTTCTTGCCTGGTTGAATACATCGCAATGACAGAGTTTTAATACCAACAGACATTAAAGCTTTGCCATCTGTGCACTGAACTCTCCTCAACAGATGCTGCAATAATGGCATTTCTCTTCATATTTGCTTTTGTTTTCCCCTCGCCCTCATACTTTTTCTCTTCACAGTTTGTGAGCATTTTGATAGAATAGCACCCGCCACTGGTAAACAGGAAAAACAAATGGGCTCTGAGCTCATGGATGTAGATGGGTATTGTTTTTTATTGATTTCCATTGGCTGAGGAGCTGGTGACAGGGAGTCTCCACTCATCAGGGCAGGTTATCGATTAGCTGAGGAGGAGCAGCAGAGGTGTGTAAGGGGTCAAGCGTGCGAGTGAAAAGAGTTGGAATATGGCCTGTCGGAAAGGCAAAGCACAGCCGTGATCCTTGACACCGGTAATTAACGTGTGAAATACAGTCAATTTCTCCGTGGATGGAAAAGGGCTGTTGCAGAATCAACATTTTGCTCGTATAATGGAATGATCTCAAATCCATGAGCACTAAGAGAATTAATGTATCCTGCAGAAGTCAATCTACCACATCGGACCTGCAAAGTCAGATAGATGGTCACACTTATTCTTCCGGTGACAGTCAGCATTTATGAATAAAACACAGCATTTGAAGCACTACCTTGCGAGCTCATGACCAGTGCTATTAAAATTAGCTTTACATACCTCCCGAAATAAATCCCTAAACCCATATTCCTTTAAATAACCTTCCCTATGTAGTAGAAGTCTGTACTTAGAGGACACCAGTACATTCAGAGGTAGGTGAGACAGATGACATTTTGAACCCCCGCAAGGACTGAATCATTACAAGCACCTCCCTACTGGAAGTGTGGTGGGATCAGCAATATTTCACACTGACAGAAGGACATGACAGCAGGCGTCCACACACAAGCCCGACTCCTCTTCTCCCTTTTATTTATTTATTTATCTCTGTCTTACCCCCCCACATATTTGATAGTCGCCAGATTGGATCAAAAGTAGAGCAAATTCAAAGGTACTCTTTTACTTTATCACAAACGACTCCTCTTGAAGAGGTACGCTCACAAAAAAAAAAGCATGCGAGTGTGCGATTAGAAATCTCCACAGATTGTCTCGACATTCTTCTTCATGTTTCTAATCTGTAGCTGAATGTAAATGTGCCTTTGGCTCCGGCTAAAGTGATAGGACCGGAATCAGTATGTGTCTGCTTAACACCAGTTAGTGTTTAAAATGCTCACTGAGTGCCCTGTATCTTTCTCCCTCTCTACTCCTCTTTATTTCTTCTGACTTTGTTGCTGATGTATATGCAGAAGACACAACATTAGGACTCTGGTTCAGCTGATTGAACCCATTTGCTGCAGACTCTTGCCTTTATCCCCGCACCCATTACATAATACCTTATCGCACAACAGTTTGCTTGTACCTCTCTTACATCTCACAAAGAAGATGAGCTCATTTGATCTGAATACTCTGCTCTTAATGCATTTCATTCTGTACGCTATTTATTTTTATTTGGGCCAAAGCCTTTCGTCTCCGTCAGGGCCCATGAATAGTGCATCAGTCTTTGCTGTGAGCGCTTTTACGAGAAACCCAGGAAGCCTTGGAAGTTTAAGTTTGACTCCGGGGCAAGTCTCTTCCCCACCCCATGTACCCCTGACTTTCACCGTTTTTTTGTACCACAGAAAGGAAATGAGCTGGAAATAATGGCTCTGTCTTTGGCAGTGCATCTGAACATTGTAATTCTCCAAACAATCAACGCGGATTAGCTTTGGAAGCTACTGACACAGAATGATGTTTGCTGTCAGAGACCACACTAAATCACTTTGGAGGAGCCCTTGTTTTTGTCTCCTGTCTTGCCAAGAAGAGGACACCTTTGCTTGGGTGGCCTACAATGTCCTTTGGGATTAAGGCTTGCATCCCCAGTTGCCTTTCCAGTGTTGTCTTCTCATTTGCTGATTAGATATATCAGCTTCTATGTCTAATAAAGCTGAAGTTTGTTCACTATTTTACAGATTAATTTGAGGATTTGTTTCTCTCTGAGATGATCACGGTATTAAAACTGGCAAGAACTGGCAAGGTTCCTTAGGAAGGAGTTGCCAAATCAATAAGTAGCTAAACAATTTCTTTAATTTCTGTTGGTATTAAAACATAATTTCAAAATTTGCCAACATTCTCAAACATTCTTATTGTTCAGAGCCTCCAAAAAATTAAGCCTTAACTGATCATACACACTCCAAAAATGATTCCACTATCAGCAACCATGAGCAGTGACTAATACCATTTGCTGGGATCAATTAGACTGATTGGCTTAGGCCCTGTCTTGGCCAGCCCAGGGGGTTGGCAGTTGCAGACAAGTTGTCCAATTAAGTGAGCACAAGCACTTGCCAATAATGGCTGAATAATGGGCCTTAAGGGGAGTGTGATTCGTCTCCAATGTTAGGCACCAGGGAAGCAGGCATTGAGTGTGTAAAAACCGTAGATTTCTCTTTTCAGATTAAAATCAATATCACCCCCATGGCTTTGACAATGGCCTCGATGAGGGATTAGACTGTAAAGATGTTGGTATTCTGGGTTGAAGCCAATAGCTATTTTCAGACCCACACCCTAAGTGTACAGTCTACAAATGTCAACATCTGCTTTTCAGAGAAGGTGGATACAATTAGACTCAGGTTAGTATTTGCAAATAATTTTTCTGTAGTTGCTCGTAGAAACAGATGCTTGGAGTTTAATGCATTGTGGCATTTAGATGTTTAGTTGCCAAGTGCTCCATTTGACAGGTATACATACCTGTTCATGTAATGCCCTGTTATTAATTTTGCTCTAATTTACATGTGTAGAACAAGAGCTGTTCCATCAGTGAAATTGTAAAAAGATTGTTCCCATTTTATCCTGCTGGATAGGCAAACTGTATAAAATGCTGCGGATGACCCCAAACCTAAACTGCCTAAACATTATAGATGTGTGTGCACACCAAACTTGCTCAAAGGGTAAATTACTTTATCAAAAAGTCGGAAGCTGTCACTGTTTAAACATGTTTTCTATTGCTCCCTCTTTCTCTCACTTCAATCACTGAGTTTAGAATAATAGTCAATAAGTAGTTGAAAGGCTCTAATTTATTCTGACATCACATCCAGGCGCCTATCTCCCTCCCTTCTCTTTCACTCTCTGTATTTCTTTTGTCGATGTGTCGAATACTGGCAGGTTTCTTAATGTCACATGTAAGCAGCTGTAATTTAATGCTTCGGGTGTGGCGTCTGACAGTCCCATGTTTATTCTCTCCCTGTCGAATGCTCGTACTTGCCACCACCTGATCATAGGCCCAGAGTGGGAGATGCCACAGCCTGCAGAATAGCTGCAATTGAAATGAGAGAGAGAGACAGAGATGAGCTGTCGAATGGCTGCCATCTCTGATGCATTGACTATGTTTGACAGAGGTGTTGATTTATTTTAATGGTAATTTTGGAGCATGTCATTTCTGGTACTGTTGAACTGTACTGGGTTATACTGAGAGATGTTCCTAATATTTTGTGAATCCAATTTATATGAAAGTTGATAAATCAACACCTCTTTCCAACAGATTCAGTAAAAACTGAACATTCTAATCCTCATGAAGGGAGGATTTATTGTAGGCGTAATGTATTGTACGACATTAGTTTTATCTAGGTGTGCCTAATAAACTGGCAAATCAATGTAGATTAATTTAATCACTGAGTGTCACAGTAACCCTTTCCCGAACTGGAGAATTAGTATTTTCTGAAGAACTTGACTTAAAGCTTAAAATGGGTATGGCATGGATTTATTTCATTACTGCAGTAATATGCAGTTAATAAAATCACTGGAAGATGTATTTTCAGCATCTTCCATTTTCAGCAGGGAAAATATTTGAAAGAATTTACAGACTGTAACAACAGTTGTTAGTTAGCTGTCACCACGTCTGATCTTAGAAAAAAAAGCTCCGGGATGCTTTTGCTTGAAGTGTATTGCTGCGTTAGGCCATTTAGAATTTGCAAAGCTTAGGTCGCTGTATAAAATACTCCCACAAATTGGATGATCCTGTGCAAATTTTTTTAGCTGCAGCTTGTTTTCCGGGGAATCCATGCTCTGACTGGGCGCAGCCTTCTTTGCTACGCGCCATTGTCGTAATCAATGACGTCGGTTTTGTGGATGAATCGCCGCAGCCCTAAGTGACTGCCGTTTGATGTTTCTCTATTTATGTTTCTCAAGACATAGTCATCCAAAAGCACTTCTCAGTGGATACGGCGCTTTGTAGGGTCCTCATTAATTCACACAGGAAGTTTGAAGTTGATCGGATGAGTGATCAAGAAAATAGGAGCACAGATGGACAGAAAGAAAGAAAGAAAGTCAAAGATTCCTCCATTTATAGTTAGATGTGAATTGCTACTCAGTACCAATGCACACTTACTTCTTTGACCCTGCTCTCTCCCTCTCTATTGCAGTCTCTCCGTGCTTTGAGTCCCTCTGTGTGCATTGGCTAAAAGGTGGAACGTGTAACAGACCTGCATATTCTTTCTTTCTTTCTTTCTTTCTCCCCCCTCCCAGGTGGCTGTCTCTGACCAACCGTGCATACTGCACATTGGGGTCAGCGACAAAACAGACGACATTAACAGGGGAATGCACACTCGCACGTGTACGAGCATGCCCGTTCCCCCATGCACAAATTCCCTCGCTGATACCAAACCCGTCAATCATGATGACCTGGGAAATGTATGCCTCAATACAGCAACAAGCCCAAAATAATACAATTCCTCTGTGTAGCTGTAGAACATCCCTTCTCTCCACAATCTCCTTTTCCCTCTCTCCACCACTCTCCATCCTCTCTACCTTTGTTTCTACCGGACACTCTGTCCTGTGTCCTCTTTCATCCTCCTTTTGGAATATACAGTACTATAACCTCTCTTTCACAAAAGGGTACTTGTTTTTTTATATACCTACTATATTGGTTGCCAGGAGATAATTGTTCAGAGGACACGTTGCCGTTTTACTTAAGATTTAAATCTCAGACACAGGGGTGAGAGAGGCACGCCAGTCACATGTGCAGCCTTAATCTCAGTATATATATTTGAACATCAGAGCTGCATGAGATTTCACTGACCATAATGCCATGCAGTTGCCAGCAGGGCATTATGGGAGAAAAAGCAATTTGCTGCGGCAAGGCTCAATGGCCTCATGAATCAAGCCAATATGGACAAGGCGAGAGCAGTTAAGAGACCAGAACACACTACCTGGAGATTTCCCTTAATGCTGTTCTGTTACAAAAAAAATGCCGCACCTCATGGTATCTCAACCCACAAGTTAATGTCCTTTTGTGTTGTCTCACTGTAATCTGCAAAGAAGTTTTACGCAACAGGTTTTGGTGGTTTGCTATGAAACTTTAATGACGTTCCTGCGCAGGTCAAGGAGCTTTCAAATAGAAAGATAATCTGTGAATGCGGCTCGTTTCAGAGAACATGTGACACAGTAGGAGAATGCACTGGCTTGTTTGCTTCCAAACAACAACCTGTTGACTTCGGGCTATCAATAAGGGCTGAGTTTAAACACTTTTCATACCCCACTGCCATCCCCTTCCTTTCTTGTAGGTAGCTGCGCCGCTCAAGCTTCTAATGTTAATGACGGCAGTCAAAACATTGGCACTAATGCGGTTAATAGCAATGATAGCGCTAATGAGGAGACTACCTGGGAGGCTGTTTGCTTAAGCTGTTTTCCTGGCTTACCCTCTGGGACCAGAGAAAGAGGGCCTGATATCCTGTTGCAACGGTCCCCCAGTGGTCTCCTGGATGTCCTGAAAGGCCCTCATCTATACCGGCTAACTGCTAATACACCACTAATTACAAACAGGGGAAATGAGGTAACATCAAGAGAGCCTCATGGGACTGGAATATGCACCCCTGACTACATTGCCTCCTTGGTGCAGCCCCTCACCCCCTTCCTCCCGGGAGGTTTACAACAAGTTTCAAAACAGCAATTTTTCAGTCCTCTAGCTGTTGTGAGGTTTAGTTGAAAACACACAGTGTTGAGTAAGCAGGAAGGAAATAGGCCTGTTGTTATTCTCTCTTGCTCTCAGCCTCTCTGTGCAGCAATTAAAACCTGAAATATTAGTCTGCAAAATGGCTGCATTAATGATCAATGTGCCGGCAAAGAGGCGAAAGCAAAAAAAGAGACAGAAAACAGCTCTTAAGCTTGTGTATGTTGATAAAAGCTATTTATACACTGTATTTTCTGTCTCCTAACAAAAGTGTGAGGGAGGAAAGGGGGTGGGGGATTACAATGTAGTGGGACCACCTTTTTAAAGCTAAATCCCATTCCTAATCTGCCAGTATTGATTGGCCATCACAAGCATCCATTTACAAAACAGAGGATTGTGTGGGAATCAGGGTTTCGGGGGGGCGGACAAGGCAACACAAGGCACTCCCAAATGGCCGACACTGGATCAAACCAAAGCCAGCTTCACTGAGCCTGTGCAGAAAGAAAATAGAAAAACCAAGGATAATGCTGCTCCCTCTCTCATCTACTGTTTCCACTCGCCACAAGCATAAGGGAGAGCATAATCGCCAGAGCAAGACAGAGCTAAAAAGGAAAAAAAGAGGGAAATGGGGTAGAAATGAGCCCTCCTGCCTCCATTTTGGCTTGGATATCTGGCAGTTGCCCTTTAAGAGTGAGAGTCTGCAGGGTCCAATTGGAGACGGGAGCCCAATCCCCTGTTCGGTCATTAAAAGCGGTTTCTAGAATGGTATCCATCTGCTGCTCCCTCATTACTGCTGTGAGTGATGGTGGTAATGTTCCTAAATACGGTACTGGCGAATTTTCATTGTGACCCTTGACTCGGGAAGTGGACACAAGCCGGCTAATGATGCCAGTGTGTAGACAGAAGTGAGCTCTGGGTTTGCAAGTTGGACTCGATGCAGGTGGTGCACGCGGTCACATCATAAAGCTTAAATGACTCGTCCTTTCAGTGTCGTGCCTCGCCTCACTACTGTGCTCGTGGTCCGGGTTGATTGTGCAGCCACCTGCATTAACATGAAGGGGTTGCTAACGTTCACTCGAGGATTGCTCATCACAGTTGAACGTCAGTCAACGTTGTCTGGTTTTCTTCCCCCCGGACCTGATTCTTTTCTTCGTTGCCTTTGACAGATGGAAAAGTCAAGTGTGTGAAATGAGTAATAAAGCGTTGCTAAAGAGGTAAGCTGTGACTCAGCAAACAGCACATTCACAGCACAAAAGCCTTTTCCACGGCAGCCATTTTGATTTCACATCTACGACGTCAAGTTGAAGCTGGCGTATTGGCTCCTCAACCGAGTGAAAATCTCTCCACCGCTCAGAATGTTTTCAGCTTCCCTCTAAACTAGCCCCTCCTGCTTCTGATCTCCATCCATAGCTGCAGTGTTCACTCCCATTAATTACCTGCTTTCGGAGGCTCTGCATTAGGCCTGCCAAGACAGCAACAGAAATGGAGCGAGAGAGTGAGAGAGAGTCACCCATGTTCTTTGGGCTTGTGAAGAATGCCTTACCAGCCCAGAAACACACATGCGCACACACACAACCGAAGTGCCCCTCGTTGTTTGCTTCCCACAAACAAATGGTGCTGCTGACAAACACCTCATATGCATGTAGCTATGAATCTGAATAGGCAAATAGATACAGTAAAATCGAAAGAAGCAGAAAAAGACTTGTATGTGCATTCACACACAGGTATTACTCATCAATCCAAGATGGGAGGTACCCTAGTGTTGAGTGTTTACATTGAAGAGAGAAGAAATATACAGTACACTACGGACTAATGAGCTCATTCTCTGCAGCCCAATCCCCCAAGCGTATCACACACAAATATATTCACACAAACACTATGTATGTGCTAACATCCAAGCCCCCCGGCCTCCCTTCCCTGTCTCTGTTGCTTTCCCTTATCCAACACCCGTTTCGTCATTTTTGCAATTCCTCCTTGTGCATCTCACTTCTCCTCCTTCTCTCCTCATCTGCTTTTTCTTCTCTCCTCCTTATTTCCCCTTTCTCTCTCTCTCTCTCTCCCCCCGAGGCATATCCCAGGGAGCCTGACTGATCCAGCGGCTGTTTGTTTGGAGTGCTGTTGATAGGGCAAATGGGTACCTTGGGGCACAAAGAAGAGAGACAGACAGAGGCATTTGAGGTGAAGGGAAGGAAGGAAAGACTGATTGTGTCGCTCCAGTATGTGCACACACTGGGAGCGAGGAGGTGCTGGATGCCACAGGTCGAAGTGGTGTGTGTTTACACCATTACATGGTGACTTTTTAATTGAAGTCTGGGTGACACCAGTGCAGCTAAAACTCTTGATCCTTAGTTGTTGCCATCTTCTACCCTGGAGCTATACAAAAAAGTTTCCAAACTCCACAGCCAAGGTGACCTATTACACCTCTACAGGGAATCTACAGCTTTTCTAAATGTATTAGCAGAGAAAATGTGGGAAATTATTTGCTTTATATGCAATATGGTTTAAATCCTATTTAGAGGATTATATTTTTTATTGTAATACTAATATAAAATGTGATATAGTACATCTTCAGGAAAATCAATTCAGAAACTGGATAAAATAACTGAACATATTGTCAGTGGTTGACAAATTTACATAATCATCATAATCACTGTATTTATTATACTGACCAACCCTGATGTAGCGCATATAGTGAGGTGATTTAGAAGTACGGTTAATAAGTTTAAGATAGCTGGACTTCATGATTTGTTCTTTAAAATGCTTCCCAACGTGAGTATAAGAGGCTAGCAGACAAAATCAGTTTTACCAAAAAAACAAGCAATATGCACACACACTGTCACACACGCTCACATGTATCTGACAGGCAAGCATCAACCAACAGGCTCCATTTAAAGTCTTCATTTATGCTCAAAGTAGCAAACAACCACCAACACAGTGATTGACAAACGGCAAAACTCTGTTGGACACTGATTTGTGACGTTGCTAAGGAAACCTAAACGCATACACACAAATGCACACTTGCTCCACATGATGGGTACACAATAAAAGGGGACACTCTAATCCCATAAATGGTGTCTTTGTGGTATATGAAGCTGCTGCACTGTGGTCTACTTCACTTTGCTGGTAATTATCACTGTCTGCCTCGAAGACAGAGACAGTAATGCTTCATTACAAAGTACAGGAAGTACTGAGGACACTGGAGAGAACAGACCAGGAGGAAGGTAGGCGTTGGAGCGGTATCATTACTGGCCCATTTGTCTCAAAACACAGTAAAGGAGGGAAGGAGGGAAGGAGTTAGAGGAAGAGAAGGTGCACAATATGACTAGATGTATAAGAAAAAGACCCTTCAGAAACTTATCCAGTTCAGTACCGTGAGGCTACTGCCTGTAAGTGAGGACCAATTGGCGGCCGCAAAATGAACCAAACCCAGTTCAGAGTAAAATGTAGTAGACTCTCCAGTTCAATTTCATTATTCCACCTTTAATTACTCACCCAATTTGGGGCTATAGCATGTCTTGATTAAAATGGACACTATTTAATAACCCCAGCCCCCTCAAAAAGGAACGCACCTTGAAGATGGAATAATTAAAGCAGCGGTGAGATAAGATTCATATCGTCCCCCTCTACCTCACTCCCTGCAAATTGGATGTGCTCTAACAAGAGAGGAGAGTGAGGGGAGAGCGCAACAATAGGCGGAGAAAAAAAAAAAAAAGAAAGATTGAGTGAATGAGCGAGTGGTGGAAGGATTTGATGGACAAGGAGCAGGGTTGGGAGATAGGTGAGAGGATACATAAGGGGGAGAGATGGTAAAAAGATTTGTGGTTTGTGGAAATAGAGAGCAGGTAGTGATTTAGTATTGATTTGACAAGTTTGAGGCATAAAACTTGCAATGGTTAACACCGCAGATACTTGAAAAAGTGCCTCCCATGTTGTGAAGGGTAAGTGGGCTGGAGAATGTGGGTGGGTTAGCAGGGTTGACTTTGCATATGTCCAGCGGTGCCCCCGGGGAAAGGCTATTTAAAGAAAGGGACAGACAGCAGTCTCCCTCTTTACTCTCACCAAGAAATGAGGAGAGAGAAGTGGGGCAGGACACTTTCACTGTCCTCCACGCAAACACGCACAAACTGAAGAATGTGCGCAAGCAGCATCTGTTTGTGTGTTAAGGGCGTTTTGCGTTTAGAAGCAACTAGCCGGACAAGTCCTTACCTCTGCTTGGCAAGTGTGGGTTCTGAGCCAGACAGTTTATTTATTTTTCCTGACATTAAAAGCTGCATGGGGGCAAAGTGTATATGTGTGTGTGTGCGCGTGTGCGCGCGCGTGTGCATAAGCGAGAGGTCGTATCGCATGTTATGTATGTGTGTGTGTTTCTGTGCCACTGTAACAGCTACTAACCTGTGCAACCTCAGTGCCTCACCTAGTGAGTGTCATGGCTTGTTAAGCTTGTAAAGATGATAGGGCCTGGCATCTATTTACTCTAGCCACGCAAACACACACAAATGGCCCACTTTGGCCAATAGCATCCCCTCCGGCCATTTTACAACTCCCACTCTTTGACTCTTTTCCTTCCATTACACCGCCCCCCGCCGACCCCCCCATGTCTCTTTTTCATCCCTTGGTGCCTCCACCCTGGTCTGAAACGATTAGTGTCATACCTGGTTATGAGGTGAAAACATGGGGGAGGTGCACTTTTCAGTCAGTGCCCTCCAAAATATAAAGGGGCGTTTTAGTGTATATATGTGTGGGGGTGTGTTTGTGTGTGTGTGGGGGTGTGTTTTTGTTTGTCTGTGGGGGTGTATATATATGTGTGTGTATATATATATATAATATACTGTAATTTCTTCTTGCAAGATGGCTTTGTAGGGATAAAACATGGGGTTTCCAAAAATACTCAGCGATTTAAAGGATTTGGCAGGTTCACAGGATGCAAATGAATCAATTGAACACACAATGCCAATGATAATACACATGCTAACCAAATGTGCATCTGTGTGTTTGTAAGTATAATGTCCAAAAAAAAATACACAAGTCATACCTAAAGAACTATTAAAGTTTAATATGTGGTATTTAGCATGCTTAGGCATTTTAAAGGGGTTCTTTCAGAGAGTGATATAAATGAATGAAGCAGGGAGAGAGACTAATGTAGAAAGATGGCCAGAGAGAGCAAGGGAAATCACAGCATGCTACTCTGGGCTCAAGCAGATCAGCGCTGTCTAGGTCAGCACATTTGAAGTTAAAGTCAGCCTAAATGGGTCTTCAGACACCCTCAAATAAAGCCGACAGACAGCACTGACCTTTACAGACTACTGTCTGTGATGAAGAGAGAGCATGAGGGGGGAAGAGATGGAGCGCAAAACTGCCATGGCCCGAACTCTCCGTAATTTACCAACTCTTTTTCAGAGTTGAGCTAAACTCTAGGGAGGGAAAATGAAAAGAGGAATAGCTTCTGTTTTGACTTGTTCTTTTTCAGCAACCAGTGAGGGGTGTTATTTGGAGCTCACGTTTTCCCCTGCTCTGCACAATTAAATTTAATGACACGAGCGCTTGTCTAAATCCTTCGAAGTGACTTAGCTCCGCGCCGGCCACATAGAGTGGGAGCAGGCCAAGGTAGAAGGCCTGAGATGTCATATTTCTCTTCATGTTACATAATTTAATGACCCCAAGCATTTGCTTGTTAAATCATTCATTCCAAGGAGTCTATAACTCATCTGACATGTGGAGTGGGAGGGGGAAGGGATGACAAAAGGGAAGGACAGAAAAAAATGTTGAATTCTTTCTTAATGTTTTCATCTGTATTCACCTACAAGTGTCCTTCATTTGTACAAAACCAGGTGCTCTTAATTGGATAGGGAAAGGATATTTTTCGCTGCTTTGACAAGTGGTATGGCTTAAAATATGCCAGAAACATTCCTTACGTGTCAAAATATCTTTTCCTTTTTTTTTTTTTTGATAAGAAGTTAGTGGTTGCCTCGCCATAACCTCAGCTCATCTGCCAGATTTAACTAAAATGTTACGGGGGCTGTTTTTCTGCGAGAGACTGAGGCTTGGCTGCTCCCTATAAATCTCACCCGTGCAGTTGGTGCATGAGTTATTTGTTTATGCGTGACATCTCCTGGCTGGGAAATGCGTGTCAAGTGAGCAGGTGGGGCGGTCATCAATGAAGACAATTAAACACCTCAGAGGCACTCAGCCAGATCTTCCCTCTGTCCCTTGTTTCTCTGTACCCTTCCTCACCCTCCCTCGCTCTCCCCCTCTCCGTCGCTGACAGATGATAATTCAGTGGGAGTAAGGGGTCACGGCCTGACAGAGAAGGGCATCATCAGCTGTGATAACCATCGCCGGACACAGACAGTCAACACCGAGTTGGCAGCTGAAAACAACAACAAACGTGAAGAGAAGTTTTCAAAGGCACACGGCTGGGTTTTAGTTGCAGTCTCGCACACTACGAGGCTCTTTGAAGGTGCGTGCGTGTGCATTAATGCTGAATCGCCAGTTTAGATCAAGGGTGGCATGGGTACAGTTTGTGCCCTGGCCAAGGGACACTGCTTACTCATCCTAACTTGACTCCCTTGTGTATTCCGAGACCCAGAGACACACGAAAACGCAGCAATACACAAGCTGTATTACTGATCAGCCCCTGTTGAGGTCAAAAGGGCTTGCAGTTTCTCTCTCAAATGCACGCTAATTACAAGGAGTTAATGGGTATTATTGTAGCCTCATTAATTGCTGGAATATTTGAAAAGGACAAAAAAAAAAAAAAAAAAAAAAATTCTGTCACTTGCACATCCTCAAAGGAGGGATTATAGTCCCAAACTACTGTGGGGGGAAAAAAATCGGTGTCACAAGTGGGGATCGACTGTCAGCCCAACTAATTATCCTTGTTGAAAAGAGCAAGCTTCATTTCCCGGACTTATGTCGAGGGGAATCATTTGTGGCGACCTCACTCACGACTTTATGAAAAGAAACATTACATTGAGAATATTACCCACCCCCCCACACTCCTCTGCAACACCCTCCCCACACACACACACACACACACACACTCACATTCTTTCCAGCTGTCTTCAGCGCGGCTCTCATTTTGGTGGCTAATTCCGGCGTTTTCATTTCAGAGACACGAGCTTAATTCTAATGCATATTAGCGTATTACAAGGGGGTATCTGCGGCAGCAGCCCACACACATCACACTGACACGTGGGATAAAACATGTAAGCTGTTGCAACCCCATGGTTTCAGCCACAGTCAAATGCGAGTGAGTGATAGCTTCTACACGGTTTTCACATATGAACGCTAATGCACTGACACTCGTGCTTTTAGCTGCTCTGCAGAGGTGCAGCTTGGCTACAGTGTACCTCAATCTAAGCTCAGAGTGAATGCACTGCACCAAGGTCAAAGCTGGGGCACTCACATGATCGATGCTAACGTGATTAGTGACACGCTAGCGTTCAACCAGAGGCTTCGCTGGCTCTCGTGAAGGTGCTAGTTATGGGCTCCCTTTCCCATCACAGAGGGGCATGTGAACCCGGGCGCAGACATCTGTGCAGGTTAACGTGGAGCCGCCCATGGACCATAATCCATTTAAGACTGTAAACATGGAGGAGGGGGAAGACATTTACCGTAATACAGCACTTGCCAGAGCCGGTATATCATCTTCCTGTCAGCAATGCACACACTGCTGGCCTCCATGAAATCACCACAGCTACAGTAGTAATAATTGTCATATCACCTTCAGGCTTTTACCTTCTAATCAACCACAATTACAAGACTCTCAATCTTATAAACAAGCTCAGCATTTTCATTTTTCACAGGTTTTCACTGCCACATTTTATGAAGTTACAGATCAGTTTAAACGCATCTCACCTGGATTTCATGTCCCGACATTTCAAAGTTTATGTTTTCTGCAGCAAGAGGACGCTGATTATCGCAGTTTACCGTAAATGGGGTCTTCTTTCAACAAAGACAGCTAAGAAAGTTCTTCTGGTCATAGAATGGATGAGAAAAATGGATGGAAAGCATATGAGTTGCTGATAATGAGTCCCCCTGAGTAAGTAAGCTGCAGAAAAGAATGACAACAAAAAAAAAAAAAAAAAGAGGAGGGGTTTTGCTTTGTAAATTGAGCTTGGAAAATCCAGTTTTCATCCAGAATGTAGTTTCTATTAGTAACAAAATAATATTAATGTGCCTTATACAATACATGCAACCAATAAGAGGATATAAATTAGGCAAAGTGATATAGTGTTTGGTATTTCTACATTATGTCCATCGCTCTGACAGTTCAGTGTTAATCCACCGGCCTTATGCGAGGTGAAAAAGGGCAGGGTTGGGCAGAGTGGCAGCCGAGGTTAGAGACTTGTTTAAAAAAGGTTGTCATTGACACTCTAAGGTTCCCAAGCCTTTGGACTCACAACCATTCCGGCGCTTAGTGTCCCGCCGCTCGTGTCATGGCATATGGGTGACAGGTAAGCCAATGTATGGTATGTGGGTGGGAAGGGTTCAGATTAAACGGAGAGAGAAATAAAGAAGGACAGAGAGCAAGTTGTCTTCCTCAGTTTCTGTACACACACAATGACACACACTCCCTTTCCCATTATACAAACACCTCTTCTCACACTGGATTGCTCCCAGACCTTAACTTCTATTATTAGAGAAGGGCTCTCCAGCTACCGGTACTCCTTTTGATTTTCATTTGTGGCAGCTTCTGCAGGCAGATGCGACAGCCTTGCCTGCCAAATCCACTGCCCTCCCTCTTACAGGGAAACACAATTAACTAGCTCACATTTACACCAGAGCAAGTACGTCTGTTTTCCCTAGCAGGAGAAAATGCTTCATTAATGACTTTCTCTGCACTGGTTTTCTCTATTCAGCCAGATGTACACAACTTTAGGTCAAGCAGTGTATAGCACAAATATCTGCCCTCCAACAGCCAAGGTTGCCTGCAATGTCTAGATCGATATTTCTCCTCGTACTTGCTGCTGGAGCACCAAGTGCAGCAGCTGCTGAGCAACATAAGCAGTGAGAGCACACAACCCTCTGCATTCTATACATTTCCAAAGGAAAGGAAGAAGTGGATAGTCAAGGATGGAGGGAGACATGGAGTTTGTCCAAAATGTGAATTTTCAACACTGAAAGTGAAAAATCAAAAGTATTTGCAGCTTGTTTTTGTATTGGATTTATTTTGTAGAGCAATGCAATGCTGGATGGAATGTCATCACTAGTCAAAGCTTGATAAACAGAATAATAATGAGTGTCGGATTTTTAGGGTTTTGGTTACGGCAGAAGGACTACACCAGGACAGGCTTATAAAAGTGACTATAGTGTTCTTTGTTCATGCACGTGGCTTCGTATATGAAGACACACTGACACGCACGCGCAAATAACAACCAAAAACATTTGCAATAATAACCCGAAACTTTCCTACACTGCTGAACATCTCATGGCAACGTAACACTGCTACCAGACATTGTCATAGTTATTAGTCTATTATTAGCTGCAGTAGCGGCTACCCCCCCTCCCTCCCCGCCGACACAGCGCTGTCATCATAGATGACTGGCTTCTAATTGGATACAGAAGACGCCGTATCCATGTTTCACATGCTGTGAATGGCCATCGAGTGGCAAGAATCCAATTTTCAATCGAGTAAGCCCCAAAATGCCAGCAATAATGTTTGATGGGGAGGTGGCAAGCGGATTATTCTTGAACCGTACTGATGCTTTTGCATAAACAGATGATTATGAGACGTCTGAGGAGAAGTGGAGGGGGAGGGGTGGGGGATGAGACAACAAGGGGCAAGAGAAGTTTGTGAAACAAAGAAGGACCCTCTCTTCTCTGTCTCTCTGCGCCTCAAACAGTTGGCGCCTACTTTTTGTTCCTCATTTCTGCTCACATTTGGTAAAAAGAGAAAAAAAAAAAAGCACGCAAGCACACACACTCAGCCGCGCTCACACATATAGCTACACACACACACACACACACACACACACACACACATGCAGACAAACACACACAGTGGGAAACTGGAGAAAAGAAAAAGTGAGGCTGCTGTGAAAACATTGCTTCTCAGTATCAGAAGAGACTTGAGAGAAAATATGGTGCAATTTTTTACAGCTCTCGGCCTGTCAGTGTGAGTAAAGAGAGCCCTGTCCAGTGGACCTTTACAGTCTGCACACGCATAAACACACACACACACACATCACACTCCCAAATCAAAACCCTGATATTACTGAGTGGGGTTGTGAACATTTACCTCTTGCCCGACGTGAAGCAAGCCGCTATAGATTATTCTTGCGTTTCCCGCTGCCTATTTTTTTCAGGGGAACACATTAGTCTGTGGCCTCATTCTCACAACATAAACAAGAGATTTCATGCAAGATAGAGTGTGGAACTTTGTTTTTTTTTTTTTTTCGCTTATTTTGGCACCAGACATACCATAATAAACTTCTTGTTTTCAACAAACCAAACATACAATGTCTGCGTATACATGTTCTAGTCTGTTGGATGCAACTTAAACATGAACAGTATTTTCTGGTCCTGCTCTCTACAGTGTATTCAGAAGGTATTCAGTATTTCCCCTTATCAATCTGCACTCAATATCTCATAATGACAAAACAAAAACAAAAAAGCCTTTTAGAAATTTTTGCAAATTTATTTAAAAAGGAAAAACCGAAATGTCACATTGACATGAATATTCAGACCCTTTACTCAGTACTTAGTTGAAGCACCTTTGGCTGTGATTACAGCATCAAGTCTTTTTGGGTATGACACGATAAGCTTTGCACACCTGGATTTGGGGATTTTCTGCCATACTTCTCTGCAGATCCTCTCAAGCTCTTGGATGGGGACCATAAGTGACAGCCATTTTCAGGTCTCTTGTGTGATCGGGTTCAAGTCAGGGCTCTGGCTGGGCCACTCAAGGACATTCACAGAGTTGTCCCGAAAGCCACTCCTGCGTTGTCTTGGCTGTGTGCTGAGGGTCCTAGTCCTGTTGGCAGGTGAACCCTCGGCCCAGTCTGAGCTCCTGAGCTCCCTGGACCAGGTTTTCCATAAGGATATCTCTGTACTTTGCTCCATTCAGTTTTCCCTCAACCCTGACCAGTCTCCCTCTCCCCGCTGCTGAAGAACACCCCCACTGCGCGATGCTGCCACCACCATGCTTCACTGTGGGGATGGTATTGGGCAGGGGATGAGCGCTGACTGGTTTCCTCCAGACATGACACTTAGAACTGAGGCCAAACAGTTCAATCTTGGTTTCATCATATCAGAGAATCTTGTTTGTCCCTGTCTCAGAGTCCTTTAGGTTCTTTTGCAAACTCCAAGCTGCTTTCATGTGTTTTTCACTGAGGAGAGGCTTCTGTCTGGCCACTCTGCCATAAAGCTGAGATTGGTGGGGTGCTGCAGTGATGGCCATCTCTAGGAAGGGTCCTGGTTGTTCCAATCTTCTTCCACTGAAGACTGATGCAGGCCACTGTGCTCTTGGGAACCTTCAATTCAGCAGAATTTTTTTTCACCTTCCCCAGAATCTGCGCCTTGACACAGTCCTGTCTCTGAGCTCTGCAGGCAGTTCCTTCAGCTTCATGGCTTGGTTTTTGCTCTGACATGCATTGTCAGCTGTGAGAACTGATACAGACAGGTTTGTGCCTTTCCAAATCATGTCCAATCAATTGAATTTACCACATATGGACTCCAGTCAAGGTGTGGAAACATCTCAAGGATGATCAAGAGAAATGGCAGGCACCTGTTTCATAGCAAAGGGTCTGAATACTTATGTCAATGTGATATTTCATAACAAAATGTGAAAAAAGTGAGGGGATCGTAATACTTTTTGAATGCACCGTAAATTGGTTTAATGAACAATATATAAAAAACACAATTTAGCATAAAATGTAACTGATTTCTTCAGTATTTTATCTTTAGCAGCTCCAGAAAATAAGACTTTATTTAAAGTCTGCGTGTGTGTGTGTGTGTGTGTGTGTGTGTGTGTGTGCATGAGTGTGTGTGTGTGTGTGTGTGTGCGCGCGTGTGTGTGTGTGTGTGTGTGTGTGTGTGTGTGTGTGCGTGCAACGCACGCATGAAACGCTGTTGCATTTCATTAGGGGAAGTGCTGTCTGGATCTTAACTGTGCATTCTTTGTTCCTCATTATTTTTTGCCCTATTCACATCATCAGCACTTCAGATTAAACTGACACAATCTCCTGCCTGAGTGTGAGGATGCGCACACACACACACACACACACACACATACACACACACACACACACAAACAAACAATTAATCACAAGAAAAGGGAAGAGCCTGCTTGGGTTGCATAAAACCTTGAACTGAATACAATTGCATCTACACACTCCCACATTCACTCTGCCTTACGTTCCATCCTCTCTTCCACCATCACCTTTGCCAGAGGATAAACTCTTTGGCTTGCAGGCTTTCTGTCAAAGCCCAAAACCACAAAAAGGAGCTCACTGTCTTTATTCTTGCAGTGTCTCTGCAAAAATCTGTTCATACACCGATATACTGTATACACTTTCACCTCTCTGCAGCTGACTCTTACATTTGCCTCCTCAAAGGCCCTCCTGCTCCTCCTCCGACACTTTGGAAACAAATTGCTTTGTCCTCGCACAGAGTTCAGCCAAAGAACATGAGCGATGGCAGCTATGGTCTTTTCAAGAGGAGAGGAGGATTACTGCATGTATGTACTGAGGTGGATTAAGACTTTGACGCTAATGAAAGGTCCTGACAGAAGCATTTTTGGAATTGGTCGCTGAGTCTTAAACCCAGATAATGCGCATAAAACCAAAATGAAATCACCAAAAGCAGGGGTAGTAATAATAATAATAACACTAAGGAGGGAGGGAGCATAGTGCAAACAATCAAGAAATGTCTGGAAAATGCAATTTTCACCCAGAAACCATCTGTTCTTACTGCTTATAATCTGAGGCTGTTTTTGATTAAGATTAAACCTAGCTCAAACCCCATGTGCTATTAAAGGAGTGCAGCCTCTTTTTTTTTTTTTTTTTTTTCAAATAAAGATGAGTGATTTGAATGGTGATTTGGGGAGTCTGGGAACAAAGTGAGGGGTGTGCATTTATGCATATACAGCATATATGTGCATGTGTGCGTCCCTGCTCCATCTGCGACTGCCAGGGATTAAGATGATTTATGCTGCCCCGGTGTGACTTCAGATTCACGACGTGTGGGGTGATGGAACCATCATTCATCTCTCACTCTCTTTCTTTCTTTCTCTCTGTCAGTAAAAATCAAACTTGTAGACTCGATTCCTCTAAAACTTAGCTGTCTAACAGTTTAGTTTATTATTTAAATTCTTGCCATATCTGGTATTTAGTTAATTGTATTCAACAGAACGAGAAGTTGTTTTTTTTTTTTATTCACAGGTATTTCCTTCTTCTTCTTCCTTCTGTCAAAACCTAGCACCTACGTTACTGACAGTGCACCTCAACTACTGACAGTTGTTAAATCCAGTATTCTATGCTAGTAGTGGCTGATGTAGTCTGGAGCTGCTAGCCTCAAACAGAGACGAGGAACAGATTTCACTCGGCTCCCTCTGGACCCACAAAAGGATTCATACTTCTTTTTTTTTTTTAATATATGTAGTCTTACTCCCCAAGACCCGTAAAAAGACTTTGATGTGTAAAATCAGTGGTGTTTCCCTGTAATTGGTTAAAGGGAAAAATCGGTTATATTTAAAAACATGTAAAATGGCATTTAAGAGCAAACAAACGTGTGTGTGCGTGTGTGCGTATCAGTCTTGACAGGAGACAACTACCCAAAGTTCATCATAACGAGTTCATCATAACGGCTGTAACTGGATAATGACTGTAACTTGTTTCCCGGCGCAGTGTGTGAACCCAATCTGTCACTTCAAGAAGATTTTCAAATCGGTGCCGCACATTGTGTGTGTGGGAGGCAGGCAAAACAGTGCCACTCTGCATCCTACAGCCCCCCTGTACATGCAGTGAACAATACAGTAGCCTGATGAGACCAAAAAGCACTCATAGGGAACTAGTGATAGTTTGAGCCAAGCAGAGCACATTTTCCTCATAGCCTTTCTGAATTTCCCATGCAGCTTGCAAACGTGCAGCACAAAGGAATCCTTCCTGCTTATGTATACAGACTGTTGATTTGCCAGAGGTAAGCCTCTTCCCAGTAGCACCCCTCCAATAATTACACAAACCCATTCACTCACAGTGCGGTATAGGCAATACAGTGTTTGCCGAGGCTGCCAAAAGCTGATCTCAGGGCATTCACTTAAAGAGAGAGAGAGATTTTTACGTGTGTTTAAATCGGGTCCTGCACATATGTATTTATGTGTGTGTTTATGAGTGTGTGTTTGTGGGCATTGTGAGTGGATTTGCCGGCACATCATCTGGATTAGGATGCTCTGTTTTGTCAGCCCATTGGTGGCGGGGGCGCATGCAGGGGCGTCTTTTGTCATTATTTCAGTCTCTTTCTGCTTCCTTTTCTATTTCTCTCTCTCTCTCTCTCTCTCTCTCTCTTTCTCTCTCCATTTCATGCCTGGTGAAAGTTGAAGGGTTGCTTGATGCTGAGATAATGTCTAAAAAAAAAAAAAAAAGTAACAAAAAAGCTAACATAAGCAATCAAAGAGCTGAAAATAGGAATAAGGAGGAAGATGCCTGACTTGTGAAGCAGTTTCTTATAAACGGCCTTTCAATTCTATGTTGACCAATTCTCATAAATTAGTTTTCTTGAACTCCAACCCTGTCTGCCCAGTGGAGGCACTTCTGTGTCTAGTCCCACAGCCGCTGCTAAACTGATTGCCTGAGGGTTAGTTTGAGCTATAGACAAGATACATGCTATTGTTTAGCCTTCAAGGTAGCCATTAGTCTGCGGGCGGGACTGCAAACAAAAGGGCAGGATCACACAAAGAGTCTCACACCTCGCCACAACTGCACAGAAACAGGTGTGCCCCTATTGCCTTTGTTCAAAGGGTTAATCTTTTTGTAAACCCCCGGGGAAAGAAAAACAACTCACCTGGCTTTCCCTCATCAAATCCCTTCCGCATTTACCGCCATTGTTTGGTTTCAGTGTCAACTTACTTCGTTCTTATTGTGTCCGCTGATGTGTTTTGGCTCTCGGGTGCCTTTCTGTTGTGGTTCTAAATGGAGGCTTTTGACCGCCACTTTGGCTTTCCTCATCCCTCACAGGGGGTTGGGCTTAGGACCACAGTCATCAGAGCCGTGCATAGCCGAGCTGCAGCTTTGTGAGGTGATTGCAGCCTTTTTATGGGCTTGAAAAGACAGCTGTCACAGTGAATGGCACACAAAGGAAAGGAGAATTCATCTTTTGCACCTTGTTTTGTGACCTCGAGGTGAAAAAACAAAAAGAATCCACACCTGGAGGTTGGGTCGGATGTGGTCTGTGTGTGCTGTATGTTTTGATGAACGCTTCTTTGCCTTCATAACCAGGTGTACTGAAATTACAAACAACACAGGAGATGGAGCGCCGCACGACGATAGAAAGAAACTCGGGTGAAATTTGGCACGGGCTCAAGTTGACGCGGCACTTCAATTACCGGGTGTCATTGCACATTCATCCCAGCGTGTGGAGGGAAAATGGCGCACGGTGGCCCCCAAAATAATTCCTGAGCTGTCAGGGGGTTGTTTTATTTCATGACGGAGCCCGGCAATGTATTCCCTGCTGTGGTGTACTGCTTACGACATTTCATTACAGCTTCAAATCCTTGCATTCCAAGATTGGAAAAAGGGTGACAGAGAGTAAAAAAGAGAAAGAGAATGAGGAAGATAATGCATTTATGAGGGAGGAAGAGAGAGAAAACAATGGGTATTTTCTTGTAAGAAAAAAACATCTAAATACATTGAGTTTTTTTTTTCTTTGCGTGGCTTTATGCAGGTGCTACATGTATGAGAATAAACTGTTCACATTGTGAGCCAAGAGAGACAGCACAATAGTGGAAAACGCTACAGCACTTAAATGGGTCAACAATGCATAAACAAGCAGCTTCACACTCACAAGAGAGAAGCAGGGAGAGTGCAAATATTAGCAGCACACACATACATATATATATATATATATATAAATATATATACACGTACACAATTTCCTCCTCTTAATGCGCACACAGGCGCAGATACTGCTCCAGTTTCGCGGGTGTGAGTGTGTGTCTTAAATAGGGTGAGCTCCCGGTTTTCATAAAACATGTATGGTGCTAATGCTGACCATTATGTGAGTTTCTTGCTTTGCAGTCGCCAGGGAAACCGGTTCGATGGACTAAATGGACAAGCTTTTGTAAAAAAAAAGAAAAGATTCTTTCAGAAAATGCATTAAGTCACTCACAACGTTCTGTGATGGCTCAGACAAAACCTCCCCTCTGTTCTCTTTAGACTTCTGAGGGAACCACAGAAGGACTGTTCAGGGTAAGGAAAATAATGAGCATCCTTTTTTTCCACTGAAATAAAAAAAAAAAAAAAAATATCACACATCTGCTTTGGAAAGGATTATTTTTCATCAATGCATATATGACCCTGAGTAATTGTGTCCATGAGCAGGGTCCCCTGAAAAACTCTAGCCAAGAGGAAATAAGAAGACAGAAAATAATGAAATTCCTCAGCTAGAGGAACTGAGGAGGATATTGTCCCTCCAGGTGAATTGAGTGTGCACATGTGTGCAATCACGCTCACGGCTGTATAAGGAGGTTTTTGTGAGTGCTTTTGTGTGTGTCAAAGCCCTCTGTATGCGTCTTTCTGCTTGGAGAGATGTGTGTGTGTGTGTGTGTGTGTGTGTGTGTGGCATGTTGTGAACCCCTCCAGGATCCCCGGTGTCAAAGGTCGCATTGTGTGCCACTAGAAGACCTCTAGCACAGCTCTGCCACGGGCTGGCCAGAAACCCCCCCCCCCAAGTGAGCCGTGCTAGCTTTTCATTTCAGTCCTTCCCTCCCTCTCTTCATCTCCCCCCTGCTTCCTCCCTCCCCACCCTTCCTCCATATGAGACACATTAACTGTGTCCTCAAGTGAGGGAGAGAGCGGGAGGATAATCCCCTTTCTTCCATTGTTACATGCTTTCATCTATTTTTATAAGGCGAAGCGCAAGGGAGTGGAGGGGCGAGAGACGGGGGTGGGGGGGGTAAGTAAAAATAAGTTCTAGTGGGTTGCGGCCAATCTTCTTGCACCACTGAGAGAGTGATGCATCTCCACTTGGATTCATATGCAGGCACACTCAGATCTACTTTACATCCATGCTAGAATACACAAAGACACACATAGACACACACACACACACACACACACACACACACACACACACACATTTTCATTAGTTGTCAGTGTTGATATGAACCACTTTCTGTAAAGAACTTGTTCAGGATAACACTTTAAGCATTTATAATCATTTCATTGACACTTGATTAATGACTTATAATAAACTATAATCTAGTCGTAAGTGGATAGGACATTTTTAAGTGCTGATTCATGCATTTGTCAACAACTATATCTCCTCGAATGAAGCATCTGTAACTGGTGAATAAACAGTCCATAAATTACTGATAACACAGAGGGACATAGTAATGACAGATGCAATCATATGTGATAATAATGATTCATACCGCGCACTTGTACAAATCATTTACAGGCAGGTGTAAAACACGAGTTTGATGCATGAAGACAGATGCATTCTTGACCTCGGAAATTCTCAACTCCATGTCCACCCCATATTTCTTCCAGAGCCCTCAGCCACACCTCATGACCTTCATTAGAAAACGGCGTTTGCTCAGCTGTCAGGGAAAGTGAAATGGATGTACTTACAGCGGCAACAATTATTCGATAAAATCATTCAAGTCGTTCCACTGAAAACTAATCTATTAATCCATCAAGTCAAAATTTCTGGTAAAAATGACAAATATCTGATGGTTCAAGCTTCTTAAAATCTGAGAAATTTGCCGCAGACTAAACAATTATTTGATTAATCGATAGAATAACTGGCAGATTAATCAATAAGGTTGTAGCCAACGATTAATTTATAAATGATTACTGTATTAATAAAAATAATTTATAAATCTAATAAACGGTATTACGATATTTCACCATAATATGTATATAAAATATGGTAACTGAACACTGACACTTGCGGCTGGCCCCGCGGATGTTGTATTATTATTTTCAGTATTACTATTGATACTAAAGCAAACGCGTTTTAATACGAGGACAGTGACTTTGACCCTGTTGGGTTACACAGCTGTAGTGAATGAATGTTTCACGGCATAAGCTTAAGCTACTGTACGCCCCACATAGCACGCGCAACACACTGATTATCATTAGCTTTCTACATAACGCCGGCAGCGAGCCAGCAATTGTTTGCCTGTGTTTTTGACAGTTTTACAGCATTTAGCTGTGTCTCTGACTCAGCACACCGCCCTGATTAAAGACGAACATGATGTCAAATTCCTAAATAATACGACCTAATTGGTATCAATTAGTGGTAGCAGCCACCGCTGCCATGCCTGCTGGAGATGTGGCACAATCAGCTGTTCTGTAAATAGGCAGATGTGGGTGAAAGGGTCACAAAGGATAGCTACAAAAACACGTTTGTAGATTATTTTTCTACGTGCCCACAAATTTAAATCTGCATTGGGGACAAAGTTGTGGGCAGGCGAAAAGCACAATGTGAAGTATAGGAAATGTCAAAGGTTAATCTGCTGGTGGGCCAGATGGCGCACATACATAATGTCTAAGATAAACAGAAACAGAGAAAGGGCTAGAACATGCATGCGTCAGCTCATGCATAAACACCGCTAGTAAAATGTACACTATTTGCAATTCCTACCTTAAAGGTCAAAAAGAGTGTCACTGCTCATATTCAAACTGAAGCGCGCACACACACACACACACACACACACACTTAGAAAAAACAAGGATATCTCCTACCAACTTTGAAAAACCTTCCCTAAAATGAAGTTATATCTGTTTTTTATTGGCTGTAAGCAGGTTACATCTGGTTCCAGTTGATTCAGTCGGATTTGGCAAAACATTTCCACCATTTTTCTTTCTCGGAAAGTTCTGTAATCATGTGACTGCGATGTGTTTTATAATCAGCGCAGCATTCCTTGCGTGCAAAATTAAACTGCCAGCAAGTTTTTCAGACGTGTGGAAAGAATGTGTTGAGCAGAGTTGCGGCAGAGTTTCTATGCATGGATCTGTGTATGTGCCTTAACTGTGGGATAGGAGGAGGAGGTATTGGGAGATGGCGTTTGCACATAAAGGCTGGTATGTTTGGCGAATATACATGAATGAATGCATGAGCGGCCCCATCTTGGTGTCGGCCCACAGAATGTGTGACCACCTGAATGCTTTATTCTGAATTCTGTTTGTTTGCGCTCTCTCAACAAATTCCCCGAAGTGAGAAAAATTAAAAGGAGAAAAAAATAAAAAATAAAAAGAATGCCTTCATTGTTTGGCTTTCGCAGTGTTTCTCTCAGATATGCTCCTGGTGTGAAGCTGGCATGCTGCAACATATGCACAGATATATAAACACACTTGTCCCTTCCAGTGATCTTCTTTGGATGCACAGCCCACATTCAGGGATCAGAAAATGTCAATAAATAAATAATAAATAAATAAATAAACACTTGCAGTCAGCAAGTACGATCATTGGCATCCCTTGCGGCTTGCCCCTCCCATGCTGTAGACCTCACACTGGGAAAGACATGACACCCACTGTGTCCCAGTGCTGCACACCTGATGTTCCAGCATTACGCTAGAAAATGTAATTCCTCGCTCTGCATCAACCTGTTTGCCTCATCTTCTTCACGATCATGCACAGAATCCTTACAGTGTGACAAAAGAGGGGAACGTAACAAAGAGAAGGAAGACCAGGGGGAGCCGTAGGAGGGACAGATCCGGGGAGGAGGTGGGAAGCGGAGGGAGGAGGGAAAACAAGCAGAAGACAGAGTGCCTGGGAGGAAAGGAGGGACAGAGGGAAGGAGGGATTGGAGGGCGGGAGGCTTTGGCTGAGTGCCTTGGAGGTGTTTAATTGTCTTCATTGAAGACCGCCCCCCCAGTTCACCCCCAAACGCTACACCTGACACACATACCCCAGCCAAGGAGTGATTATATCGTGAGAGAGATGTGAGAAGGAAAAAAAAACATATGGAAAAAAAAAAAAGAAGGTAGGTGCATTCCAAATTAACAGCTCTCGGAGAAAGTGATTTTATTCCGAACATAACAAATGCCTGTGCCATTTGGAGACAAGCAAAATTGCTAGTCACTGCTTCGTTGCACCTAAAAAGGCACAAAATGCACATGGCAGCGCGTATGACTGTAGGCCCTCATTGAAAATTCAGTCATGTCTCCGCACTGCCATGAAAAACCATTCTGCTTTCTTTCTCTCTATCTTACAAGTGCTGGCTTGCACTTTATCAACTGTGCATCCAAATTGCAGAAAACAATGTAGAAAGACGAGAGACAACCATCTTTGAAGTGAAAATCAACACATGTAGTACAGTATTCCCTCCGAAACAATATGGCTGCCTTACTTGAGTGGGGTTTTTATTGCAAGTACTTCACAATAACACCTTTAAGACAGATTTACTGCCTTTTTTTTTGTGTGTGTAAGACTGACTCATATTCTGTACATACACAGCACAATATAAAGTGGCTGCGCTTTTCTCTCTGAAACCAAATGGCCATCATGGCACAGCGATGCTTCTCTGTGTAAGACAGCTGAATGGCTATTTTAATCTCTGTCAGGAGTGGGTGTCAGCCTGGCTCTGGCTACACAAAACACCACAGCAACAATTCCATTATCTACACTCGGACCTCCACAATGTGTTTGTGTGCCTGCACGCCGCATACATATACCAGTTCTTGTTCATTTCTGGCAGTCTTCTCCAGAACTTACATTGCAGTGAGTGCAATATTAGAAAGCATAGCATCAATTTCGGACAATTCTATTCTTTCTATCCCTCTGTAACTTGTCTCCTTCCCTCCTTCTGCATTATTACTTAAATTGATTTAAAGGGCAGGTTCAGGCAAATCACAAAAACTTGTCCCTAAAATGTCTGCCTCTTGCCACATACGGTGCAATAGAGGTGAATGAAATTTCTTTTTGCAGTGCTAAGACAGAAAACGACAGAAGTGATACCTTCAAATTGTTACTGTTACTCTAGTTGAGGTTTTCCCAAAAAAAAATGTTATGTTTACTTGGGACCCCTTGTCGAAGGTTGAATATGTCAACCTGTAGAGGTTACATTTTTTGCTGCTACATTTTTTTTATATGTATCTTTGCATTGGGGTGGCTGTGGAAGTCTCAGGACGGGATATCTCAAAACCTAGACAAATAAAACCAGAACTCTCTGTATGGTAAGACACCAATAAGCATATATGTGAAATGGCTTCTCTTGCGATTTGGATGAAGTGATCCTTCAACAGGAAGCATAAAAATAAAATAAAAAATTTGCAATCACTGCTTTCCCCACAGATTCTTTTCGTCTGTCCATTTCCTGTTGAGAGCAGGTGTTCTTCAAGTTTAATTCTGCCAGTGTGGTGCGTTACGAGAGTTAAGACTGCACTGGGCGGGCTTTACAGTTCATGTGTGCCCATGTGGAGAGAGGGAGAGCAAGCACGACATGGCTGTGGATGTGACACTGGGGTATGAGTTGAAAGCCTGCCCCTGCTCTGGCTGAGCAGAGATCAATCATCTCTCCGTCAAACACCACTCCCTGCCGGCAACTTCTCCATGCATATAACCCCCATCCCTCACTTTTTCCTCCTGTTTCTCATTCCGTCTCTCTGCTGTTTGTTTTTGTTTTTTTAAATTAATTTTCTCTCTATCCCTTGGTCTCTTTCAAACCTCCCATCCTTCAACCCTTTCCTGGGCTCCCATGCAGTGTGTTGCTCATTTAGTCCGACTTTCCATGCTTCTTTCTCTTTACCTTCCCCTCAGTGCTTTCTCTCACATCATCTCACCAGGTCGTCTTGTTCTTTCTACCTCCCTTGCTGTCGGCTTGCCTGAGGATATCACTAAAGGAAATAAGGGGCGAGGGGTAAGGGACAGATGGAAATGACAGAGAGAGACACGGCAGAGGACTGCAGGCACGCACAGAATACAAACCCTGCTGCAAATTGTACAAACATCCAAAGCTTTCATGCCTTTTTTAGATATAACTAATTATTATTGCTTTCATTTCCATCCTGATTTTAAATTTCTAATAAATGTTGTAGTTTTAACTTATGTTCACACATGGACTGTGACCTTGGGGAAGGCAAAGGGGCGAAAAGCATGTGTAACATGCTGATTGATAGTGTGAGTGCCTTCTGCTGGGCGATTTTTCACTGAACCGCTCTCCACCGTGTGGTGATTGGCACACCACACAAACACACAAAAACACACTCACGCACACACTTCCATCGCTCCACAAAGTTGGGGTAAATCAGACCTAAGACCAGCGCTGCTCACGCTCCGCTCTTGAAATATGAATGGTTTTAATTAAACAAACTCGCTTTGCCATCTGGCCCTACAATTGGGCTTGCCTAATGAACACAGTTACACAAAAACACACGGGCGCGCACACACACACACACACACACACACACAAGCACACTATTAACCAGACTAAGCAGCATTCCAATGGGCAAAGCTTCGGAAATAGGTAGAAACAACAACAATTAAGTGATCTAGTGAGGTGCTTCACAAAGCTGGAAAGTGATGCAGTGCCTCATTGTGCTGTATAAAGTGTGTGCGTGTGTGCAAGATAGAGTGACTTTATTTTTATGTGACTAAGCATGTGCACTTGCCGAACGTACATTTTTGTGTGCAAAATTGTGCAATACTTCAAGCAGTCTGTCCACTGTTTTCTTTGTACTTTGAGCTTGCGGTTATGTTAGCAAAGGCTCTGACAGCGTCTCCACTCACCGACTGGCTGACTGATAACTGCTGTGATGTGCCCCTTGTCTGTCCTACTCTATTGAGCCGGCTAGCCAACACTAAATGATGATGTTTGTAATCCAGTGGTGGTACCCCAAGATTTCTCAGCAGGAGAGACAGGAGAGAGATAGAGTCCGGTGTGTATGTGTGTCCGTGTGTGCGTGTGTGTGTGTGTGTCTGTGTCTGTGTGTGTGTTTGGGGGGGACGGTAATGGGTGTGTGTGTGTGTGTGTTAGTGTACTGGGAAATGGTTGTCTGGCAGGCAAAGCATAGAAACGTGGGAGGCATGCTAACGTTAGCAGCCAGTAGGACGTGCTATTACTCTCTTAGAGGCTACAATAAATTTGCACTATTCATCTGTCTTAGCAGCCAGCATAAATGAAATCAGTCATCAGCCTCTGTGAGATGCACTCAGTGATGTAGTGGCAAATAAAAAGTTGAGTAAACTAATGTATATCCTCCTGTCTGTTGGTGATCATCAAAGGGACAAATAGCCTTTACAGTATGAAAAAAAATAGTCCTTTTTCCTGTAAAATTTTTGTCCTTAAAACTAATTTAAAAAGTGGCTGAACTGTATTCTGATTCATTTTTCTCTAGATTACTATACACACTCATGTCCACATAGAATATGTTAGCTTTGCTTACCTATGAATAGCATAGCCAAAGGGCAGCAAGAGCACATTTTTGTCGTATCAACTCAGGAAGAAGGTGAAGAAAGGGAATCCAAAGTAAAAGGTTATAGCTATTCGTTAGCATTTTTCTATAAAAAAAAAGTCACTATATAATGATTCATGCTATCGATCAAATAGGATAAATCCTTAGAATCGTGACCTATGCAGACCGGCTCAGCGCACCACATAGCTGCACTGATGTACTGAACAATGATATTACATCTTCAGTGCCGGGAGCTGTTCTGATTCCTGCGGAGGTTTCGCATGAAAACTCTTTGCACACCTCAGACACTCACTCATAATGAAAGGGCAATGTGGAAGCATGTTATTTTGAGTTGTACTTGAACTAACACGGTAAAAATTGGAAAACTCACTGGTCCCCATGGCGATGTGGAGATCAATAATAGAGCACAAGTCTTTGACCCACCAATAACACAATACTTCTGGAAGGGCGCTTTGTCATCCATAACGGCCTAATCGGGTGTTTGACTCCAAACACTCAGCGTTTATGAATATCTGATGAGCACTGGGGTAAGCTTATGAATAAGTGAGGGGCCCAGCTGTGCATCAAAAAGATCAAGACTTCATGAAACGTACCAAGTGCCATAGCTGAGTGATATATGGAGCTATGTGCTGTTCAGAATAATGGAAAAAACGATTCATTTCCTGTTCTGAAAAGGTACTAAACTAAAGGCTACAATTTCAATTCTTTGTGCACTGTTCAACTGAACAAATCCAGCTACACTGGTAGAGATACGGCAGAAGACTCACGACATGCAGCATTTGACTGTCTTGCAGGCTACTGAAGAAAAGGTCTACGAAGATGAAACTACAAAGGAGTCCTGCCTGGTAGTTTGTGCAGTGCTGAATAGGTCAAGAATGTGTTGATATTCCTGTGGTGACCACAACAGTCCCTGTTCTGAGTTGGTTCTGAAAGAATCTGTCTTGGACAGAGAGGTTGTTTTTTTCTTTTTCTTCCGACACTCCCCATGGAAAGAAGTCAACCAATAGAAAATAATAAAGTTCGAAACATGACCTTGATGAGGGAGATGAGGAAAAGAAAACACCGTCCCTCGGCACATCTGTGCAGGGTGGAAGGAAAGGAAGGATGAGGAGCGGGAGGCAGAGAGTGAAAAACACAGTCTGTGCGTGTGTGTTGTCTTCATGAGTGTTTTTCTGGGTTGATGCTAGTACGGGTGCCTGGGTGTGTGTGTGTGTGTGTGTGTGTGTGTGTGTGTGTTGGGGGGTGGAGGGAGTACTTGCGTGCGTGCACTCGTGTGTGAGACAGACAAGCAGCTGCAGTGGAGGACGATTGTTCCTGTACATTGTGTGTGAACATCGATTGACAACAAGCAAGTCAGAGCTGGAAAAAGCACGGCCTTTGCCCACGTTTTCCCCCTGACACAAAGCAATGGCAATCACACATGATGAATCATTACCGTGGTGAACGAAAAACAAAAATCTAATTCTCAGATTCAAGCTTTTCAAACTGACACTCATAACTCCTGCAGCAAGGTTAAGATTTCCATAGTCTTGAACCGACTCCTAGCCCCAATTGCCTTTCGTCCACACACACAGTTCTTAAATCAAACCAACACACACCCAGCCCGCTCGCTTCCCCTTTCCTCGCTTCCTTCTGGTCCAACACAGACTCTCACCATGAATCATTGTCATATCACGCAGGTAAATTCCTGCAGTTACCTTTTGTTTTCCCCTCTTTTCCTCATAACTCCCTATGAGGAAAGAGGGAATTTTCTGAACGAGCTAGGGTTTCATAAAGAGCAAATGCAGCACTGGTGGTGTCTGTATGTGCTCTGGCTACAACACAAGAGGGAGTACTAATGACTGTAGTTAGCTTCCCTCCAGAGGCTGGAGCAGTTTGCCAATATTTGCCCTAACCTTACATGCTTGCATTTAATTTACACTTAGGTATTTAGCTGATGCCCTTATCCGGAGTGACCTAGCATAAGTGAGCACGCAAGGGCTTAGCGTCTTCCTTAAGAAAATATACAGCTTCTTTTTTTCTGGGGCTGAATCACAGGACCTAGATCAATTGCAGTCGCTCAGACCACAAGGCCAGCCTGCTGCCCACCTAAATTCAGATTACATCACCTCGTAGCCTCGGAGTACAAACTGTGAGAACTCAGAACTGTAGAAAATGTGCTGCAAAGATGTGAGATTTAGAGGTTGATTTGAGAATAAAAACAATACGTCGTACAATACAGGCCCATATTCACAAGCACTCACTTACTTTCAATCTCACTTGTACAGCTGCCTTTCCATCCACACACACACACACACACACACACACACACACACACCAGTTCAGCTGATCTCACTAAAGATAACGGGCAGCAGCAGAGCATGTTGTTTCTCCTGGATGGAGACTGTTTCATGAATTGACGTTGACTTTGTTCCTCCAACAAATCTCCTCTAAAACTCCAGTTTACTTTGCAATACCGCCCTCTGAAACTGTGGGAAGGAGAATTAACAACATATGTGTGGTGATCTGAAAATAAATTGACCGTCATTATATGTTTGTGTATTTTAGGTCAGTGTTCTAATTGAAAATTATTTCAAATTTGACAATATTTATATCTCTCTGCTGTATAGGGTCATCACATTAACCATAACTAGACATTTAACCTACTGAAATATTCCCTCTGTTATGTCCAGGATTCACCTAATGTACACAGTGACTACACTGATCCGCCATGAGTTAAGACATCATCTACCAAACAACTCCATCTAAAAAGAGAGATGTGAATCTTTACGCCATTTGAATATCCTTATCCTAAGCTGCAATGGGAAAGCTTCTGCACTTAGGCTTAGCACTCTCAAGACAGCTCCTCCTTGTTAGGCATTGCCTCAGACTCCAAGACTATGAATGGGACCATTACCCACATCTCTCACTGCACACCCAGATACACACACACACACACACACAAGCATATATTTTGGCCTTGGTAGGAAACTAGCTCAGGCTAACTGTGAGAAGGTTCTGCAGGGGAAGATACAGTCCTGTACCCAGAGATTGCTTTTACAATATTTTTCGATTGCTCCCACTCACTCCCTCTAGGCTGCAGTCTTCTTACATTACAACCTACAGATCAGTTCTATCTCCCGATTGGAACAAAATGAGCTCCTTCATAATGGCCTCAAGCCTAAATCAGCACAGCAGCTATCTGTATAGATTCTTAACTATTCAAGTTGAGTATTAACCCCCCATTGTTACACCTCTTTTAGTTTATCTCAAAGAATGGAAGACAAGATATAGAGATCTTATAGAAAATCTATCCTCAGTCAAGCTGAAACCTAAGCGCCAAAGTAAATTAAACACGAATTAGAAAGAAGTCCAAAATGGCTGCGGACTAAAGGGAGAAAAATGGTCTGAAAAGTGTTGATCTAAAGCGATATGAAACATGTGGCACCTCTGATCAAATAAGCTTGCTGTTGTTTTATAGGTTTCATAATAATTCCCAGATCTCATCTTCGTGATGTAAATTGGTGGCATGGTGGCTTTAGATTTAATAAAAGCTGCAAGAGCTACTGTGTCACAACCACCACATCATACCTGATACACTACAGAAATAACTGACCAGTGCCAAAAATCGTCAAGCCAAAAATGCTTGAAGAAATGTCTGCTTGGTGACAGAAATACTAACAGGAGACTAGAGATAACCTCACGTGTCTGCATGTTTGTGAGACTGTCTACCATCGGACGTGCTGCGTGAATGCTCTTGGCAGTGTGTGAATGTGTGTTTCCTGTATCTTAACGTTTTCTTAATCTCCTTTCAGTGTTTGCCCCTACCATTTTCCATGTGCTCTGCCTCACCGACACTGCCATCCGGCGTTGTCCTCTCGTAGCTGTCCTCGGGCAGGGGAAGGGCGCCCAGCCGGGGGCCCGACGAACTCTTGCTGCTGGGCGTCTCTGACTCGTCCAGGCCGCTGTCGTAGCAGCTCTGCAGCGATCCCTGCTGGTGAGGGTCCTGGGGCTGGCTCACCACCGAGAAGGTCACTCGGCGAAACGGCTACAAGAGAAACCAAACGGCCGGGGGTCACTATAAAAGGGACTGTTTTACTTTTTTGTTTCTTTTATTGTTAGACGTCAGCTAGGGAGTTGGGTCCTCTGGATTTTAGAAAGGGGATTCGGGTCAGGATGGTAGAAGAATAGGTTAGAAAAAAGGGGGTTAGGGTAAGGAAGCTTTGCTTTAGTTGGAGGGGTAATGAGGCGTAGATGTATGCTAGCTAGGACACAACTATTACGGTACACTTAAATCTCCAAGCTTTGATGTCACTTTCCTGACCTCAAAAATAAGACACATAACCTCATCTGCTCTATCACAACAGCCAACAAAGAACTTTTATCATCACTTATTTGTTTGCCAGCTAAAAAGAGGACAAGGTGAACAAGCGTTTGGCTCTGCAGGAGGTGTGAGTTGACACCACAGAGCAAAAGCGCAACGGCAAAGACGAGGGCGTACAAACAGGCACATCTACTTGATTCCATGGCAGCACGTGCACTCACACAAAAGGTTTTGCTAGATGAGCTGTGGGTTCACGCTGTCAATATGTATAACCTGCTCGAACACATTATTGAACAGTGTCCTGCGTTAAGCAGTAACAGAGCATGTCATTAAAGCCGAGGCCTCTTTCTCACTGTCTCAGTCCGTTTCCTTTCCTCCCTCTACATCTCTCAATCCCTGTCTGAATTGTACAAAAGGTAATAGCAGAGAGGGGGGGATGAAAGAGGGAGAATTAGCATGAGATGAGGAATGAAAGACCAGGCTTGGTCATTACCAGAATAAATGGCATAACAAATGGCTAATGCCATTCATTAATTAGATGCCAACACAGTCACATTCAGAGCTGGCCTCTCTTGCTGTGCATCTTCTCTTCCTGTCTCTTGCTGGACCCCATCACTTCCTTGTTCCCCAATTGTCTCACCCGATGAAGTAAAATTGGTTATCAACTTCTGTGATTGGTAACCGCGTCTTTAATTTGTACATCCATCCCTAGCCCTGTTTTTTTGATCTGAGAGGCAGACGTCAAAACATCCCGTCAGGATCTTATGTGTGAAAGTATGTCCACATCTTTGGAAAAATGAAGCCTAGTGACAACTGAAGCCTAAACACACACATGAACACAGATGTAGGGTACATTCTCAGCAAGTGTTGACAGGTCACCTTAGAAAGGTGAACCTTTTTGTTACTTTGTCATCCCAAAACACTTTGAGAGCACCACAGAACCTCTGCCAGGCACACACTGTGGAAGATTCTCTTTTTGATCATGAAATTTCCCACAAGCCACTGGGAAAAATTTGCTGTGTGTGTGTGTGTGTGTGTGTGTGTGTGTGTGTGTGTGTGTGTGTGTGTGTGTGTGTGTGTGTGTGTGTGTGTGTGTGTGTGTGTGTGTGTGTGTGTGTGTGTGTGTGTGCGGTAATTAGCATTTATTTATATATTTCCTTTCGGTTTTTCTTTCTCTGGCTGGCTGGCTAACACGGCAATCTTGGCAATAAATCATGTTTCCATGTAATTACAATCAACACTCAACAAATGAATTGGTATAAATATTCATGCAAATTTCACTTGGATAGCCAAACATTTGTTGCATAATTTATATCGGGACCCAGAAGGAGAACTGCTCTCTATAAGTGTAATATCACTTGAAGAGATGTTAAGATATTAAACCATGTTTTTCTTAATGTTTTGTTTGTTTGTTTTTATTCACTTGTTTGGTGTGAGGTGTGTGTTAACAAGTCCCACAGCTTGTGTGTGGTCGAATAAAAAAAAAAAAAGTACTTTGTCTGGATCAGATTTTGTGGAGTGCTATACTATATGGGAAACACGGTGTTCTAGTGATACAGATTAAAACAACTGTTGCCTAATGAATTGCTGGAGAGGCCGCTGCAAAGAAAAGAAACACCCGAGCAAGCGCGGACGGAGGGAAAATTGAGTTTGGGGGAGAGAAAAGAAGCTGACGTGAAGGAAAAAAGTTAAATGAACAAATAGATTTTATTCACCTGAATTTCCCCCTTATTTCACTGGAGGGAGGGCGAGATAGAAGAGAAAAAAAAGCTAATTTGTTTGCAGACCAGAAATGGAGTTCATGCAGAGATTGCCAGAGGCTTTGGATTAGAATCTGCAGCAACCACCGTCTGCACATCGACCTCCGCTCCCTTCATTCTGTGTCTTTTAAATAAATGAATAAAATAAAAAATGATTCTTTTTTTAGTCATATTTCCCTTATATTTGTGTGTGTACGTGTAGGTGTGTGTCTCAGTAGTAGCTGGAGAAGAAAAAGGAATTATCCAACATGTCATCTGAAATTGTATATGGCTTTTGTGGTTTTCCCAAAATATCTTTTTTTCTTTCTCTCTCTCAAGTATGCATAGGGAAGACAATTTGGGGACTTGTCACATTGCCAATCCACAGGGAAAAATTAACAAAATTATCTGCCATGCACACACACAGTCAGGGTTGACGACTGGGGTATTGCTGCCCCGAAGATACTTTAATACATGAGCGATGGCTGGGGAGATTTTACATTGTGGCTGAGGGTGTTACAGTGAAAGTGTTCCCCTCGCTGTCTGTCCATGCTGCCATATGGCACAGAGTTGACCCGCTCTTTCACCCGATACTGGCCATTTTCAGATCTGGTGAGTTTGTTAAGGCTAACTGAGTACATGTCCTTTGATGCTGGCCCCTCTACCCACCCTGACCTCCTGATCTCATGGTCCACTCAGCTGCCAATCAATTCAGCAAGCCAGAAACACTAAAGCAAAGAAATGCCATGACCCCGGTCCCATTTAATTAAAAATTAACTGAATGCCACATTACGGCCAAAAAAAAATACTTTCAGTTCAGATTAGTGATGATTTATTATGTGATGGAAGGTTTTTTATAGCCTTGGTTTTAGAAAACAGGAAAAAAATCAAAACAAATTTAAACCTTATAAAATTGTTCCACTTTTACAGTTACAAACATACATGAGTACATGGCTAAACCCCATGCTGTGCCCTGCCAAAGAGTAGCCAAGTTTTTTTTAATGTATGGATTTCATTACAAGTTAGCACTAGTTTGCTTTATCTTTACCAGATGCCGGGGCCCCTTTTTCAGGTCCTGACAGCAGAGGGCCTCTTTGGGGTGTGCCTGTGATTGAAAGCCAGCTGTGACAGCCATGGGTGATTGAGCAAATCCGTCATCCTAAAAAATGAACAATGCAAACAAGCCACAGGTTTATTGGGAGCTCTGGCCGAGGCTTGGCCCAGCATATTTCCTGGATGCTAAAGGGAAAACACATGGGCTGCCTGACTCAAGCAGAACTGGAGCCAATAAAAACAGGACCACGCCACTCATGTCAATAATGTGCAACCTCTTGGATGTGATTTTCATTTCCTCCCCCCTCAAACTAAACGTTGAACTGCTGTCAGAAGCATTCTGTTTCAGCCTTAATTTTTTTTTTTTTTTTTAATGTCCCAGCTAATCTTGAATGGGTAACACATTGTTTAGATGCAGACTGCTCTGCCTTTGTATGAAACCTCAGAGTTGCTCTGATTAATGACAACAGTTGAGAAAACAGTCAAGACGCATTACTTAACGCTATACAGTAGCTTTAATATCAACATTCTCATTATCAGATCTCCAGTCAGAATCCTATTTGGCATGCCTAATGTCACTCATTAAGGCTCATGTGGTAGATGTACAGAACACAGTGGTGACTGTGTTTATTCTCTATTGCTAGGCTACTCTCATCCAATGAGGAAGACTTTGGAACTTGTTCTTTATGGATGTCTGGATTTATAATTAAACCCACCTTCACCAGAGCCTCTGGAAGGAGTGGAGGATAATGGAACAGCGGAGGTGGGTCTGGCTGGAAAACACAGTGTGTGTAATTTAAGCTGTAAATACCTTTGGCGGATGACAGTGACCCACTACCGTGAACCACAGGAAGTAATTGTGGCTGGGCCGGACTTGGGGCAAGGGAAGCAAACAAAAACTGCAGGGCCAGTGTCTATTTGCAGTCAACCGAGAAAGATGGAGGGATCCAAAGAAGGAAGTATGAGTAAATGAGATGGAAAGGAAGATAAAGAGGCAAGTTGAACAGGGGGCAAGACAAAGAAACTTGGATAGAGTGAGAAAAGGGAGTGACACATGAGGGTGGCCATGATTGCCAAAAGTGCCAGTTGGTAATTAAAAATCCATGTTTCGTTTTTAATGGGCAACCACACAGTGACCTGTGATACGCCACCTTAGACACAAAAGTGCCGAATAGCCAGGGCACATCAAACAGCTGGGATCTTAAATTTGCTTAACCCAATCATGGTTGCATGCTTTGCAAAGCTCAAATGCAGGTGAAGCTTGGTTTAATTCCAGTACTGTGAATTAAAGAGATCATGAGATACACTGATGTTGAAGTGATAAATGAGACAAATTCCCTCGCGTAGAATGCCTGACTGGAAATCAATTGGAATCTGATCCAGGTGGATTCAGGTTCTCTTTCGGTGCTGCTCAGTTGCACTTAATTACTATGTTAAAGGCTCCCCAAAGAACAGAATGCTGATGCTGTCCAGCCCCAGTAGTGAAGAACAAGAGGGTGGGCAAATTGTGGATGGTCTCTCAGGTGTGTTAGCCCCCCCCCCCTCCCATGAGAGACATGGGGAACTTCAAAAAGGGTTTTGGATAGGGCTGAGTAAGTTGTGGGAATGCCGGCAGAGTAGTTGGCTGCAGCTTTATTAGTGCAACCGCCTACAGAGTCTCAGGTATCATGTTCTAGCCTGACTGATAGCTTTGGCCCTGTCAAGGTCCAGCGCTCTTCTTCAAATCTTCACGTCCCCCATCTTCTTCAAACTTCACTCCTCCGCACACATTCCTTCCAGGTCACTCTTCCCCGGGAAAAAAAAAAGACAGGATGAAGAGGAGAAACTGGGGTAACATTTCCAAAGAACACCAAAGATTCCAGGAGAAAAGAAAGAAAAATATAGCTGCGATAAAAGAGGCTGTCGCGAATTTATTGTCTGATTTTCCCAACATTATATTCAGAGTCAACAAAGATGCAAAAATGTTTTCTTTCTTTTTGTTTTAGTCTGCTGAGCTTGAAAAAAAAGTGTTTTTTCCAGTCTTTTGAGACAGCCAGGCTTACAAGGGTTTCCAGGTGCCAGTTCCTCACCTTAACTGTGCACAAAATAATGGATTTGAAATTAAAAAAAGGGATAGAGGTAGATGGATTAGGTTGATTTGAATGCCTATCTCTCATTTGAAATCATGTCAGAGAGCTGTGAGGTCGTACAGTGCACATGGGCACAAAGCTTGATAATAACATTTTTAAACACCTTTAAAAATACTTTTATTGCAGAGGGGGCAGACATTATGAGCAACACAGCACACAGTCTCGTTAAGAGTTGATGATGCTATTAGCACTCTCTTGTCGATCTTTGAAATGGTGAGGGTATTTTTTACCCTTCCATTTTACCATGTGGCCGTTTTATGATCTGACAGCACACCAATCAATTGAATGTCCTTTGGTGGTTGTCCACTGGCATTCTCTTGAGTCTTTATTGACCCTTTATTGCACGCTTTGGCAGAAGAAATAGCTGTATAAATATATGTGCTCCAGTAAGACAAGACCATTTAACAAATCCAGAAGGACAGCAGGAAACCCAAAACATGAACTCCCTGATGCTGCTGACTATTGTATGACTGGGGTTGTGCCATAAAAGTGTTGTTGCTAGGCACGAGACGTCCTCCGAAGGAACTTTGTAGGGATAAAGTCCTAGTTTCAGAGCTTGTGTCTTGGGAATCACTTTGGATTGAGAAAAAGGAAGTGGGAATTGAAGTGGGGAAAAATGCAAAAGTTGGAGAGAGTATAAAAAAGGAGAGTAGGGAAGAAAGAAAGGAAAAGGGAAGGGAAGTAGATGATAAGGAAACAAAAGAGTGGGTGATCCTTCCATCTCAAACTCCATTTTCTTCCTTCATCCACATCCCCCTTTAGTCTCTTCTTTTCCCAGTGTGTTTCGGAATGCCTTTGGAAGAGTGCCACAGCTTTCCTATTAGCATGCACCCCATGTGCGCAGCCGGAGAGAAAGACCCGTAGGAAGAAAAAAAAAATGAGAGGAAAAAAAAGATCACACATGGTTACTTTCTTAAAGTCTGGGCTAAACTTTTAATTGCTCTTCAAGTGGCGGATTAGGCCACTGGTGAAACAGAGATACTATTCTGGGGGGATGCGTTTGAACATCTTCAGAAGCTGAGCCCAACCCCTGACCTGCTCTGAATGGCAAAGGAGAAGTGCCTCTTTCTTTTTTTTTGGGGGTTGATGGGGTGGGGGACTGAGATGGGCTGGGGGGGCGTTGCTGTTGAGTGGCATTGGATTAGCTTCAAGCTGACAAATAACACCCTTTGTAGGATTCTGCTGCTTTTCTGCTGGGCTGCAGGAACACCATCACAGCAAGCCTTGCGTCATGTAACAGATAGCATGAGGTGAAAAGGGACATGAAAAAAAGATAAATGAAGGCTTCATAATTCATAAAGGGAGGCTTGTCATTGTCGACCAAATAACGAATGTATTTCCATTTGTGGAATTTGCTGTGGTAAATTTTAGCAGATTTCCGCAGCAACATCTGCGGCTGTCAATCGCGCATTATGTTACATCCTCTCATTATGAATGGATGGGGGCTTCTCCTGTGTCGCCATGTTAGAGCCACTGCTGCTGACACAAGTGCTGGCAGACACTGGGAACGAGTGTCAACCGAACTCTGACCCTGGTGTTCCTTACATGGAGTCTGCTTGAAAATCTTGAGATCGCATTTCCTCCGCCTTTCCAATTCAGACCTTGTTTGTACACTGACAGCTGAATGGCATACCATTCACTGAGCGCATGCGCGTGAGCACATGTGTGCAAGTATCAAGTTAAATCGCTCCCTGTGCGTTCAGGCGTGCAAGTGCCTCTTGTCTATCTGTCAGTGTGTGTGTGTGTGTGTCATGTCTTTGGCATTGTCGTGTCATTTCACATGTCACCCTGCCATCAGCCGAGGTTCCCAGTTCTGGCATTTGTGTGTGTGTGTATGTGTGTGGGGGGGGTCTAGGTGTCATGTGTGGAGATCCATCACAGCACTGGCAGCACTGTGTCTGACCAACGGCCTACTACTGTCAGTTTGTGATGAGCTTGGGGCTGGCACCAACGTTAGCTTCTTGTGACACAGGTCTGGGTGTCAGCAGAAAGCATGACATGGCATCAACGAAGCCCGGAGTTGGCGCAAAGCGGCCAAATGCCAGAGCGGAGCGCTTGCTGTTATGGATATGAGAAACAGCAACTCAGTTATTTTGCTACCTGTCCCACACAACCACAGATGGAAGATTTAGAAGCCTTCAAATGCTGTGTCTAAAGAAATGAATGTCACCACAGAGAGAAAAGAGCAGTGATATGATCTACAGGGATAGACAGATTGGAGAGAGAAGGATAAAGAAAGACAGACTGAGATAAGGGAGGGAGAAAGAAACAGTGTAGAGGCTTTAATAAGGCTGATAAATGATTCTTTATTTACCATCCTGAGTCACTGATGACAGATAACCTGCATTGAGGGGATCAGGGCCGCCATCCAAACAGGCAGAAGAGAGAGGAGACAGATAGATTGGGGGAGGTTAGAGAGCAT